>NW_015113587.1:54768-83353 GCF_001443285.1 Poecilia latipinna
GGTGGGAAGTTTTTTTGAAAAAAAAAAAAAAAGGGGACTCTTTTTTGTGCGGTAACAATTTTTTTTTTTTTTTTTTTTTTTTTTTTTTTTTAACATGTCTGCTGTTCATTCAAACGGTCACTTTTAACAGTAGCTCTGTTTTTGTCTTTCTGAGTTTAGTCATTCATGAAGCATGTTCTGTTCAGAAATGTTGGAAACCTTTTGAAAATTTTAGAGTAAAGACAGAAAGCTACCTTCTCTTGGACATGCAGGGAGTAAATATTACTTAAGTGACATTTGTTGTTGAGAGATAACTGGAATTTACAAGGAAAAATAGTGTTTTCTAAATAGTGTATTTTACTGTAATTGTACTACAGGTTGGTAGCACATTTCCATATAATTATAACACTGATCTAAAATATCACAGTTTAACAGTGCTGAAGGATTAACGCTAATCTCTACCAGCGATCTTTACACTTCAAAAAAGAGATGCTACTTCTCTGGAACTGCAAGAATGAGTCAAATAAACATGCTTATTGTACAGAATATTATCACTTTTGCTACTCTGCTCCTCCAACACTGAATGATATTAGCTGGCTAATGAGCCAGGCTCATTCATCCACCCTATGCTGTTCAGCCATATTACTTTAGACCAGAGGTCCCCAAGCTATGGCCTGCGGGCCTGATCTGGCCCACCTCCTCATTTGGTCCGGCCCCCTGAACAATACCAGAGAGCATTCAGTGTTTATTTTCACATATATGTGGATTTTTCTTCAACCACCAGGGGGGCTCTTGAGCGGATATGAAACTTAGTGTCCCTCAATGGAATATATACTAGTCAGTACCAGTCACCGTTTCACGCTCACGGTTTTTTTCCATTTGCATTCTGGGTAAAAATCTATCTACAAACGCGAATATGTCGTTGGCAGTAATCCAATTCCCCCCCTCCCGGTCCACAGTGTTTCACTCTCCCCCCTCCCCATCAACAAAACTTTTCTAAGGTTTCTTTCTCGAAAAACTAAGACCGGCCCCCGACCAGGAAAGGGAACTGTAATGTGGCCCTCGCAGGAAAAAGTTTGGGGACCCCTGCTTTAGACTTTTGCAAAGAAAAAAAAAAAAAGAGCATTACTTTAATAAGAGTAACAGCTTTCTTTTTTGTATAAAAACAGAAGTGACCAGGACAACAGCACACCTAAACAGAGATGGTGAATTCCAAAATTCACCCACCCCAAAACCTTTATTCACCTTTTTTATTAAAAAGAAAATGGGAAATGGTAAGGTTTTGAAACCATAGCATTTTTAAAATCTGTCGTATACATAGATCAGTAAACAACCAGCGACTGTCATGTGTGGTGGTTGAGAGGTGGTGAGGAGAGACGCAGAGACCCAGGTTATAGAAGAAAATTATGAATTTAATGAAGATGCTCAAAAACAGTCCAGATCAGGCAACACAGCAGGAAGATTAGCACACAGCTAAATACCGGTAGCAACTGAAAACCTGAAGACTGAAAACGAGAGCTAGACCAACACAGGACTTAACGGTTCGACTGTGAAGGTACGCAGACCAACGATGAATGACATAAACACGATGAGGATCCGACAACAGACAAAGACAACAGGTGGGACTAAATACACAGGGAGGGTAATCAGGAAACTAGACACAGCTGGGATCAATCAACAGGGAGGACAGGACAGAGACTCACAGGGAAACAGGACTAAACACAGAAAATCTCAAAATAACTACACAGAGAAACACAGATCACAACAATGACAAATGTAGGCCTTATTTAGAATTAGCATTACTGTTAAAAACTTTACATTTTCTAATAGTCTTTCTCTTAGCTATAAGCTGACTCTTTTGCATAAAGATGCTACTATCATTCAGTAGAAAAAGAAAATTGCCAATCTCTTAAAAATAGGAATTTAGAAAGAATAACAGTCATTTATTGGAGTGTACAGACAAAATGAGCCATTTTAACAAGTTTAATTTCAAATTTTAATCTCCTCACAGGGACCTGTAAACATCAGAGACAGGCAGTGCTGGAAGATCTTTTAGATGCTATGGAAACTATTGCCACTGCCATCTGTCCCTAATGTGAACTCAAGGACCCAACATCGGACTGAAGACCAGACACTAAACAGGTGTTACCAGACTGAAGACCGGACCTGACACGGAGCACGTAGACTGCTTGCTGGATTACACAGTCCGAGCAGACGAAGGTGTCATTCATTGTTTCATTCACGAAGCTGAAGGTGGAAGTAGCAGCACAAACACGGTTCAAATTGAAAAGCCTTAATGACATGACCCGTTACTGTTTTGACTGGATGGAGCTAGTGCTATTGGACCTATCATACATAATCTACCCAGAATGCATTGCGACATAAATAACAAGGCGACATCCCTGTGGCAGTATTTTGTGTAAATTTATAAAAACCAAACAGTCTACAGTATTTGATTGATTTTACATCTAAAGTAAATATTTCTCAAATAAAGTCTATTGTTACAACTGATTTTGGATTGTTTTAAGGAAATTTGCAATTGATTAACATCCGCATTGGCAAGACAGAGCTTTAAAAATCTGTAGATTTTACAATATCCGCACACTAATTAGTGCATCTCTACATATGTAGCATGTGTTTTCAGCTTTTAGGATACCACGCAAACAGATTCTATTAAATAAAACGTTAATAGAGTACATACATATTTTCCTTCTTTTGTATTCATGTGAAAATGTATCTTAAGAGATGCTCAGATATTAATTTAAATTCATATGTAGTTTTTTCTGGTTTGTATAATCTGGAGGGACAAGAGCAAGGTGGACGAGGGATACAGCATGTTCCGCGCATTTTCCCTCTTTCCCTGGTTTACTGCTTTTAGTCTCTTAATCCCCTTGCAATGAGACTGCAACTCCCTGGGAGTGCTAACAACACATCAATAATACATCCAGTCCAGCTGCATCCTCTAAACACTCCACACACATACTGTATCTCATACGCAGCATGCTCCCTCTTAAACACACACGTACATGTAGACTTTTCATTTTTCGTTCAGCCGGGGCTGGACTCCTTGCTGTTGCTGTTATAAAAGCCTTGTATTATATATTTATGCCAGACTCAAAATATAAGTAGGAAACATGCTAAAAAGAGAAGAGGTGACACCTGAGGCACATTGTGAATGCTACTGTATCATTTAGAAATGGACCAACTGCTTACCCTGAATGGGAAATACCAAATGTTTGGTCTTTCAGCAATGGTGCAAAGTGCTACTATGCTTACACCTGTGCTGGATATTCAAGATGATGACTTTCAATATCCCACTAAGTGCACCTCAGGCACGTGTTAATAACAGCAGGAAGCTTCAACATGACATAAAACATTTACTGGCTTCAGAACACTGCCACTTTGAGGACTTAAAAATTGTTGATTATTCTTGGAGGTTGTTCAGGGACTTGCATCCAGTGCTAGAAAATATAAAGTGTAGAAAGTTGCAAATGATACAGATTGAGTCCGACAGACAGTAATTGCTTTGGAGCGGAGACTACTTCTAAATTCATGCTTTGTGTAGTTTCTGTATACAATGGTTTAACTTGTCAGTTTGCTTCTAAAATGTGTATTTATGGGCTGCTTTATGGCAGGGAGCAAAACGTGGAATACAAAATGGTCTATTTGTTATTCCGGTCTGCCAGGATGCCAATAAAAATTAAAACCACACTCACATGAGCGCAGTGGAAACTGTCCAGAATAACTATCTAATTAATTTCAGCGCATACGGTGAGTTCATCTTTTGTCTGTTTCTGAAGGTTTGTAATCTTTGGAGACTTTAGTCAAGGCCAAAGTGGAAATGGCTCACTTTACTCGCATACATAAATGAAACCTAATCCTGCCAGTCCCCATCTGGCCTGCTCCTCGGCTTGCAACTGAGACCAAGGTTGAAAATAAATACAAGGACATTACTTGGAGGACTAAAAAACAGCCACACACAGACCTGTAGATGTAGAAAACAAGAGGGCATTTCTGTTTCTCATTTTTGCACTGAAAGACAAAGTTTACTTTGCTAAATCCCAAATGAATGAATAAATAAATGTAATAAGTGATTAAATAAATAATATTAACTTAAAATAATTTGCTATTTTAAGCTACAAAGTTGTGACTTACCCTCCTTAAGTAGACTATTCCAGCACATGGTTACACTGGAAACAATGCATACAGACAGGCATACAGAGACATTCCTGCTTTTACAAGAACTTTAATTCAATAATTAAAGACCCATGACTAATCTCTGATAATTAGATCTTCTAATAAACTCCTAAAAGACTATTAGTACAGCGCAGCAATTTTTCTGTTTGTATTTGTTAATTCAAGTAATTTATCAGTCACTTGTTATCTAGAAATCTTCTTCAAAGTCCAGCTATTATAACTATTTATAGAGTTGTAGCAATAATTGAGAATACGCTATTACCATCCAGATCTTCAAGTGAATCGGCAATAACTTAATCTGGCATCTCCAATTAATGTAATTTGTCACAAGAAACATAAGAAAATTAACTTCTGTTCAGTAGTTCAATGTTTATCAACACCATATTCTGCCCCCCCCCCCCCACAACCCCCCCAACACACACACATCCCCACAGATTCCCTAGTCTTGCTTTTCAGGTCCCATTTCTACAGATAACAACTGAAAACAGATTGCTTTTTGTTGCTGGACTAATTGGAATGACATGGTTCATCAACACCTAAGCTGAGGCAAGCATGTCTTTCTGGTCGGAGTGATAATCGGTCTAAGAACAAAGGAGAGAGGTCCTCACTGATTCTCTGCTCTTATCAATTTGTAAGAGGGCTTTGTTGGTACTTGTGTTTATGTTCATTGTCTGCAGACAAAGTCCCTTTATTGTTGGAAACCAATTTATCAACACTCCAATTTATGATGGAAAACATATAGGTACGATATTAACAGCACTTATCTTGCCCATGGTTGTATTTTTATGAAGCTTGTTCAGTTTGGTCATGGCAGATGAACCTGGCCTCCGTCATGAGCACTAATCGGCCAAAACGAAGGGACAGTCAAAGCTCAACTTGATTCAGAATCTCCATTTTTCTTTTCTCATTGTACTTTGAAGTGATTATAAAGTTTCTACAAACGTAACAGAGTTTCTATATTACATCTGCTTTCATATAGTATAATTTTGTAATTTGTTGCTATTTTTCTGAAATAAAAAAAATATATATATTTTAATTATCTTTGGTTACCTATTTTTACTGTGCAGGCAGCACAATAGTTAGACAGCAGCTGATCCCTTGCAACTGTTTTCTGCAAAAACCCTGTTTCCTAAAGTTGGGCAGACGAGTTGGGAAGACATTCCACAATACGTAATCAGAATAATGTAAAGTCACACGGTATTAGTGTTCTTTTGTAAGTGTAAAAAAAAGTGCCAACTATGAGAAAGTTATAGCACCATGCAGTAGAGATTAAATGAAACAAAACAAAACACAACTTGTACTATTCCTTCTTCTTATGACTAAAAGGTTACATTACTATCAAACATATATATATATATAAATTAAAGGGTGGACTCTCTTGTCATTTTGCAAAACCTGCTTATCTTTAGGTGCTTCACCACCACCAATTATATTGTGTAAGCGTCAGTGATACCAGGGTGCCAGGAATTAAGCAACTTGTAAAGGCATTATTTCCATGTTCATTATTGCATTATTTCAATGCATTATTTGTTTTTTTTTTATATAGTTATGTTTTTAAATTGGCATGTTAAAATACATGTTAAATTGTAACTTGCAAATTCCACACCAATTTGTCATAACAGGCATTTCTTTGTCTGCTCTTTTTCACATCTTTCTGGTAAGATCTTGATGTAGCTAAAACACAAAATTAAGAAAAAAAAACATCTTTTTGTTGCAGATATTTTTCATTCAATTTTCTATTTTATTTTTTATTTTTTTGGGACTGTGTAATGACTTGAATCCAATCCCCGAGTAATGGAAAGGTTTCAATTTCCTCCCACTTTTTCAATGACCTGACAGCTCTCTTGTGTTAATTAGTGTCTAAGCCTGCCTTACAACAAATCTGGTTCAAAAATTACATAAGTGCATATTGTAAGCTTACTAATTCTTGCTTAATAATAAGGAAACTTATTGCATACAACAAGATAAAACAAACGTTTTTTTTTTTTGTTGTTTTTTTTTCTTTAACTTCATAATCCTTTTGGAATAAACAGTTGTCACTGCTTCTCTTCAAGTTTTGATTCCTTTGATTCCCCGACCTTGAAATATCTTGAGATTACAGCTGAAATGTTCCACAGAGATGGAGCTTTGTAGAAAATCACATTCGGCAAAGAAAATCATCACTTTGTAAAGAATGCTATTCGCAAAGTCACACCTCATTCAATAACTAAGTGGAGTGCTTGCAGTCAAGAATTAATGACGCAGCATAGTATCACAGCAGAGCGTCTCCTCTCTGCTTTGGATGCTGCTGTCTCCTGCACAACTTCAAAGGATGCTTTGAAGTCCCTTGGTAGGAATATCTATATTCTCAGGGAGATATCTATCCACTCTTTGCCTACTTTTGTTAGCTAATGCACACCGATGAAAACACGGTTGGAGCTGAGGGAATGCCAAGAGAAGATCAAAGCACAAGGGGGCAGGGAAGAGATGCAGTTAACCGCTTTGCTCATCTTAGACTGAATGGATAATGGGAGAGATGCTACTTCAGTTTGCATCTGAAAGTAAACGAAGAAAAAAACACCATGTGGGTTTCAATCAGACGTATACCCTGCAAACACCCCAAATTTTCACATTTTCAAAAGTCAAACATGGAACTTTTTGAACCCTGATGTAGCAGAAAACTGCTCATATCAAAAGAAAACAATGTCTCTCATGTGTGGTTTTAGAATAAGCAGCTGTATTGTAGTAGAGTCCATCCAAGAGCCGGTGAAAATTCTGGAAACTTTAAGTACAGCCTTGATGTCTTCCTTTTAAAATAGGAAAGTAGAAAACTGCTTCAGAAAAAAAACAAAAAAAAAAACACACTTCATTAAATGATCTTAAGTCCAGTGGCAGCAAGTGTTCATACAAAGTGAAAGGACTATAACAGCGATCATACGGAAGGAATCTTTGGAAGCCTTCCCATCAGTCTGAGAAGTGTTGTAAGGCTGTTTCTTTGCAGGTTACAGTCCCATCATTTTGCAATGAGAAAAGTCATTCAATAATGGAAAACATGACAGACAGTTCCCAGTCTTGCTAGATGTGTATATTTCAGAAAGTTTATCCCATAGTCAAACCATCGAAAGTTTGGAGAACAAACAAAGCAAGAACTACATCTTTGACTCTACAAGTTTTGCCATGTTTGTTGGTATCTCTGTAAAAAAAAAAAAAAAAAAAAAAAGCAAAAAAAAAAAAAAGGATACCAACTCCCTAACACCAACTGTCAAGGTGGAGGAGCCATGATGAGGGCTTGTTCTGCAGGAATCTTTACAGTTCCTGAGTCATTCGTGAACCTCACTGAATGACAAAATGTTCTGGAGCCAAATTTGAAGCCATCTGTTTGTCTGCTAAAGTTTGGGCAAAACTGAGACATGAATTGCACAGTGGTCTCAAACACAACAACAAATACACAGAAAAAAACATCGCAATTTTTCAAAGTCTGGGCTGAAACTTAATTGAAATTCTGTGGTATAATCTTACGACAGCTGAACTGAAACAAATGCCCCAAATCCTCAGTGGTTTGATGTCCTTTAATGACAAAGAGTACATACAAATTCTTCTGCATGTACTTCAAGCTTTTAGAGGTGCTTATAAAACCTACAGAATTATGTGGTTTATTTATGTTTTGTTTCTGTATTGATTTCTCTTTCCCCCTGTTAAACATTGCAACAGCTGCAAAATTTCATATGTACAAAAAGTCTTTAATTGGTTTCATCTGCTGTACATTCACTGAAACCCAAACATGTGTGATGCTTCTATTATAAGTTAAAGTCATGAATGATTTTAAGGGCTGTAGAACTATTGACACATAAGCTGTCCATTTTGTTTTATTGAAAATATAGTAGAACATATTTGGTTTTCTTTGAAATTTGGCTCTTGTCAGATCAGTACTGTTGTGAAATCTTATAATTTCAACATATCTTCCTTTTTAAAAAAACAAACAAAAAACAAACAAACACTGTTTTATATTTCTGTCTTTCATTTGGACATTTTAATTGTTTTTTTTTTTTGTAAACAATGTTGCTTTAAATCACAGTGCCAATCTAAAGACTTCAATTGTATTTCAATCTTTTAATTAGAAATGCATAGGGTCAGTAATTATTTTGGCTTTACATTTCAAACACTTAAAAGACAACATGGTGGGTGAGGAGTGAGGAAAACTGAAATGAAGCAGGACACAACAATCTAATTCTGATCACCACAAAACGTACATTATAGCGAAGACTGTTAAATATCCATAATATGTGTGATTGTGTATCTAGTCTCCATATTGACAGAGTAATCCTGATTTTCCTTTTTCTACTGGGCTGAATATTGCAGCTGCACTTTTGTTTGACCCTATTGCATTAGAAATTACTTTCAACTAATGAGCCTAATAGTGAATAGCATGCTAATAAGTTAGCAATTTCACATCTTGCATCAGGTTTATTAAAGTGTCTGTCTGATGAAAGCACACATTCATAAGGGTGAAGCAAATAAAGTTGAGTTTATGAAACAAATAAACAAGCGCTGCCAAGCCGGTGTGAATCCACCCCGCACGAGCTCCCAAAGCATCAAAAGAAAATACCGCTCAATTTGAATTTAATGACTGCTTCTCAGCCCAGCACTAGCAGCTGGGCGCAGCGCCCGAACGCTAATAACAATAATGCAATGTTTTGTGAGAAGCACGTCACGTAAAGGGGGATGTCTGTGTGAGTGTGTGACTTAGCTGATCACAGCATATTAATAACTGGGGGCTCAACTAAATAGCTGAGTGCCAGTGAAAAGGAGGCAAATGTTAACATTACGTCTACTTTCTGTCATTTCAGTTGTGGTTAACGAAAAGCCTCAAATGTATCAAATATACATGTGCATTTCTGTTTCTTTGTTGTGTGTTATTTATCTTCCGAAGCTGTTTTTTTTTTCTTTTAACTCAAAATCAATGTCAGAGAGTCCATACTTTAAGTTCCAAAACATTAATGGTAACTGCTCCTTTATCCAGATTTTTTTTTTAACCTCAGTAGACCAATGATTCGACCGCACACCAGCTATTTTTAAGTGCTTGCTCTTTACTTAACAATTTACATGAAAGAGTTCCCAGATGGTTCTGAGAACTAAATTCAATCAAAGTTCTATTTTATTAGGATTCAAATTCAACTGATTAAGATTTCATTAAGCTCCATCTGTTTAGGATGCAAGGCATCCAGAAATGCAGCTCAGTTTGACACATCCTCCATAATCTTCACACGTGGGTTCTTTATTTTTAAATACAAACTGTCATATAAATGTTAATATCACATATTTTTATGTGAAAATATACATTTCCTTAAGATTAAAACATTTTTTTTTTGTAACGAAGCTCTCTGTCAGGCCATTTGTTCTCTCAGGCATATGCTGTTGTGTCAGTCATTGTTTTCACACATATCCAAGAATAAAATGACTAATCAAAAAACAAAATTCATAATGTCATGCCAGCTTATTTGATTTTAATTTAATTAAATTTCCTGACCACTGTAGATGGTGCGTTGCTTGCAATTTTACATTTACAAGCACTTAGCACTTATTAATCAATCTCCCATGCAGTCGCATTGTGCATTGTCATGTTTTGCATATTTGCATGGCTTTCAAAACTGTCTGGGCATAAAATAATTTTTGATTTGATAAATTAGGCTTTCTCTTATACATGAAAAATTTCAAATCTTTACAGATATGTTTACACTGCATTAAGAGACTGTATAAGCTGCTGCTGATAACTTTCTGTATGAGGCCATCTGATTTGTGCAAAAGTGCATTTTTAAATTGCCATTAGATTTTAGGAAGTTGAAAGTACATTGCTAAATGTATTAAGGAGAACCAAATTCTCATGAAACTATGTTAGCAGTGTAATTAGGAAGTAGTCACAGCAAAAAGGAAGCATTTCAGCCAGAAACTCAGCATGAAAACACAAACAGAATCAAGTTGCAAGGCTATTGAAGACTAGCTGTTGTGTCAAGTTAGATATGTTTTTATAGAAACACGCAAGAAAGATATGGCTGAGATGAAAGATATTCTGCATATTTCTTATTAAAACATTACAGGAGATGTCTCAATTTTAATAACCTCATGTTTGAATAAAATATTAAGGTTGTACTACAGAAAACAAAGCTAGGAAAAAAAATATTTCATGTAAATAAAAAAAATATACAGATTCTGGATACAGGGTCCCAGAATCAGTACCAGAGTCTAATGATTCAGTACCAGAATCATCGAACGGGGACTTAATATGGAGAAATAGGAAATTTTAAAGGTGTCAGACTGGTATCAAATGACAAAAAAAAAGACAATGTTTTTTATCCGTAGTTGAAAAATAATTGACACAATTCTTTTTGTGTGTACTTTGTTAAGAGAGGAAAAATTCTTGAACTTTAAAAACCTTTTGACTCGTTAAATCCTCTCTTATGCCCGGGTTCAGAAAAATGCTGTGCGCAAAGACTGAGATTACGCAGAGATAACAGCGTCACAATAATCAGCATTTATTCAAGACAGATGCATACTATGACCAGACAAACACATCACAAAACATCAGAAACCTCAGAGCACAAACAACACATGAATTTACCTGAGCGAGAAAAAGACAAAAGATGGAAACGGCAAACAAAAAGCAAAGACGTCTTTGGAGAAGTTGCAAGAGCAAAATCTGATTTGTTACTTCTGTGTAGAAAGTTTTATAGTAAAAGGCGTATTCTTATCTTTAATTTATTCAAACAAGGCATATCTTTGCTCATCCAACCAGGAGCTATCTCTGACCCTCTCTCAAGCCAGAAACCCCTGCAGTGTTTACGGCCTTTCACAGATGAGTGTGAAAACTGGAAGTTCTCCTGTATTGTTTTCCACACAGACAAAAGGCAGTTCAAACAATTCTAGCAAACCATCTGCTGTAACTACAGGTAAAATAAAGGTCAATAGGCCAGAATAAGTTACTGATTTAAAACCACAATTTAGGCCATTTGAATCAAGACATGTTAAGTTTTAAAACTAGCTTATTTTAAATTTATTTTCTCAACAACTTTCATAATGTTTGTTTTGATTATGTGAGACAGGTTAAATAATGAAAAAATAAAAAAGTTTCCACATTACAAAAATATAATCATGTTATATTGTAGTGCTGTTCAATGCATTGCAATATAACACCTCCTTTGAATATTTAGATGTAAAAGAGTAACTAAGCATATCATTATTCCACATATAAACTCTAAGCTACCCTAACATATAAACTTGAATATATAATGATAGCATGCTGTAATTCAGTAGTGACTGCACTCTCTGTGCAATAGTTCTAGCGATGTATCAGATTTATTAGACAATTTGGACGTAGACACTGTTATATATGAGCTTCTATTTATTTGTGGTGTCATGAAATGGCCCAAATTGATCCCCACTGAGGGTTTTTGTGCTCCATGTGAATTGCTGCTATGTTAACATTACTATTTAACTCAATTTCAAATGTGACCATTGTTACCAAGAAGAAATGATTTAGTGCAATTTGAAACATTAACATCACTCACAGCAGCAGCAAGCCATACTTTCAATGTGTGTTTTGCTCCACTTGGATTGGAGCCATGTTTCGTCAGCAACTCAGTGTGTGGTAACGCATTAAAAATGCATTCAGAAATTTTACCAGAAGTTGGGCAGAAAAGACAGTCGCTTAAGTGACATATCAAAATACTCCAGAAGCCTGATTTTACCCAAATTACTGTTTTAAAGGGAGAGGTCTCCCACAGAATTATTTTTTTCCCCCTTTCATCCATTATTCAGAGATTTAAGTGTATGATAATGAACAGCAATCAAGGAGAGACACTTGCGTTTTGTTCAGTGATGACTTGGGACAAGAAATTGGCACTATACACCTACATGCTGCAAAATAAAGACTTGGCAACTGATGGCGGTTATCATAAAAAATAATAGTGTGCCAACCTGATACGGGGATGTAAATGTAATGTGCTGTCCAGTTAACAGGTGACATTTGGCTGTAGTGCACCTCAGTAATCCCACAGTCAGAACTAGTTTTACCATGGGGGCCTTCCTCCACGATTGACATGCATTGTTCACAATAAGACTGTGATGAAAATCTCTGACTACTGCTCGAATTATGTTTTTCAAAGTTAATGTATCAAAAAACTACATTTAAATAGGGTTATTGGTCTGAGGTTATTTAAACACTAAAGACACAAGTGATGGTCACAGATGCAGTAAAAAAGAAAAAAAAAAGAAAAAGAAAAATCAGCTTTTCAGACACAAATGCACTTGTTGCTTCAGTGAATCATTTCAAACGGAAATCTTACAGTAAATCTTCAAGACATACAGCAGATTCATCTGTACCTCCCTCTGATTTTTCATCTATTCCCTCCACAGTCCCTATCCCCACTGGCTTACTATTTCACACATGCATAAGTTTCTCCACTGTTAAATCCTCCTTTGAGGTGGCATTTGATGTCTCAGACTGCATTATTATTTCGCTCCACCTGTCCTTGCACAACCCACCGTTTACCTTTAAGAATACATACTAAAAATCTGAAGATGGGGCGATGTAGTAGGTTTTAGTACTGAAAAAAGGATTTTCAAAGTGTTCTTTAGCCGATTACTCAAGCACTGTACTACTTCAAATGAAGTCTTAGTTTTGTGGTCAGATTTATCTGAGAAAGATTTTTGCTTCACGTCACACTGTGCTAACAACATAAACCTGCACACAAACCAGTTATATAGCTTAAATGTAAATGTGTTTGTCATCTGACATCATGGCTTCTACATAATGCTTGACACTACAATGCCATCACCTTCCTAAAATAATAACCCACCTAATTTTTTGCCAAAACATTTTTTTTTTCATTTTAGTCTAAATAAAATAAATAAGTTTTATTTCATATCCATTTGAACTAATTGGGTATTTTCTTTACAATGAAATGGTTCCAAAATTTCATAATTTTGATTTGAATTACTACTATTAGTAATACTTAGCAATTATGTTTAGTTACTCGTAGCCAAAACTAGTAAAGGTAAAAAACACAAAAACATAAAAAAAAAAACAAAAAAAAAACATGAGATCTAACTTCAATATTATGGCACTACACAACTCCAGATTAACTGTACTTTACTGCATTAAATATTTAAGGATTGGCAAGAGGTTTATGTACGTTGTCACTGAATGGATTCATTATTTATTGAGCATTATAGTGTCTTTGGAGAGGGGAAAAACTGCAATGACATTCCTGAAATGAGTAAGTTGTAACTCTTCCAACTGTGGCAAACTTTATTTATACATCAGTCAATCATCTTTTAACTTTCACTGTTTTCACAATGATAAAACTTGTCGAGTGGCAGATGGAACGTCATCTGTAATCGCTGCAGCCAGTAATTTTGCCTCCTTTTACTGCCAGTTTTAAAGGATGTTTACTTTATACTACTACTCAGATATTTGTTTAACATCAAGTTTATTACTTGTCTGAAATTTTATTCCAACTTTTAGCTATTACAGAATGTACAGTGCAATATTTTTGGTCACAAACTACTTGTCACAGATGGTTGAGAATGTACACTCTTCTGTGATATTTTTGTTTTTTTCCACTGGGCCACGCTGCAAGCGCTGAATTTTAATGACTCATACGGATGCTTTTTATGTGAAGACCCAAGCTATTTATTTGTGTTTTTCAGGTTTTCTGCCTAAAATGGATAGATATGCATATAGCAATGTTTAAAGAAGGTACATTTACATATAAATTGGGAAGTTGAGGTAAGTGAGAAAGGTAGAAAGGCTGATAAAAATGCGGGGCACTAACAGTACAAGGCTGTGCTAGAGGTAAAGATGGCATTTGTAATCTCTCAGGGCATGTTTTCAGGTATGTTTTTTGTGGTTTAAATAATCAGTAATGCAGCTTTTGCTCATCTAGGATTCCTTTTAGATGTGCTTTTTATTTTCTCATGTCAGAAGAAGTGAATATAAAATATAAATACAATAGTTGTCACAGAACCTCCATTGACCCATGAAAACAAATTAGAGGTTTTTTTAATATAAAATTGTATCCACTGATAGCTCACCATTTTCCTTTTAATAAAGTGTTGATCACAGCTGATCGCATCGTTGTTGCATGTATGCACTCCAGCCGTCTTCCATAGCCAAATTCACATTCTTCCTGTTTGACTGACAACTGACCTCCTGTTGTGGCTCTGCCTCTATTTACACATTCTGCAGTCTGGATATAGAGTAAAATGAAAATAAATACAATGTTGACAGCATAAATAAATTATTCTGTCAAAATGTTTATTCTGCTTTCCAGTAGGTTCAGCAAAAATACATAATCCTTGTGCTTACGACAGAGAAACAAAACCATAAACAGAGGCATTGCAGGATTGAAAGGCTAACTGGCAATATACACTTTCTGAAAAACTCAATGAGTTGTGAAGCAAGTAAGTATTCGATTTAGTATCACGTATAAAACTGGCTCAAATATTGCGTGAAAAGATCGGAATTGGACCATTCAGACTGCCACGAAAAAGTTGGTCGCGTGTGGGCAAAATAAAAAAGTTTAATTTGCCTGTTGTGTCGATGTAGCCAAAGACTGCACAGCGCATCTTACTTTCCCAAACTTCAAAACTCTTAAAATATTAAACAACAACCAGTATGCAGATTGTGTCTTCAGTTGTTACTGTCACCCGCAACATGTTTTATTCAACTATCATAAATCAGTGTGCAGGAATGTTTCCAAATAAGTAAATATCACTTCAGCTGCAGGTGAGATATTTGTGTGTGTGCTTGTGTACCTTTCTACCATTTCTTTTGAGAGAGAAACTCCAAATGCCTGGTGACAAAACAGTATCTTCTTCTTTCTGTCACAGAAATGGACAAACTGAGAACAATTCTGTATACATGCTGCATCATTTTTAGAACCCAACAACCACATTTTTATACTGTTAGAGTATAAAAAAAAAGAAGAACAGGGAAAAATCTTTTAGGTAAAGGGGGAAACAGAAACACCTGAGCAAAAAAAAAAAAAAAAAATCAACTGAGAATCCTGATGCCACAAAAAGTTGCGGATAAAAAGCATCACTATGCTTCATGCGCATCCCGAGATTCGTGTACCAACCTCCTTTGTTCTAGAAAACCTCATTTAGAAAGAGTAAGACAGATTCCTATATTACTGCTTGATTGTGTTTGTCATGGTGTAAACATTCACCTGCAATGGTAAGTGCAATAACAGGACATGTGCTCACAACCATGTGAAAAGCATCAGTGTGGTTTGAGAGCCAAACAAATCAAAGGTTTCTCACTATTAGAGGCACATTAACAGACAATTGATTTTGCCTGATAGAAAAGGTCAGGATAAATGAATAGTGAGTCGCTAGCACAGCTATTTATTAGCCTCCTATCTATGATCTAACAAATTACTTTCCCTGCACATCCCAGAGGGGAGAACAAAAAGGAAACTGCATCTAAAATGTCATTCCATAATGTCAAACCATGGATTATATGTCATACTTTTAAAAAATATCTTGTTTCCCTATTATTGCTTCATTATTGCCTGATAAACTGCTGGCTTTGGCTATGAAGACTTGACTGGTTTTGCCACCTCCTACTCACAACCGTCTTCTCCTTGATTCTCATCCAGTAAAAGAGATACGATTTGGCAGATTTAGCTTCATATGTAGTTTATGAACGAGTAGAGAGAAAAAAAAAAAACTGTTGTCATAGGTCATATCCCAACACATTCAAAAGGCAAACAAGCCTATGTCAATGGCACTCAGTCTTACTTGGATTATTTTTGATTGACAGCAGGAAAGGCATTAGAAGCTAGTCATTATTCTAAGGCTGGCACATTGCAGTTTCAGGGGCATTCATAAATGTTAAGTTTTGTTAAGCCATAAAGGCAAAAAGTTAATAGTTATGCTTATATTTAATTCCGTGCAGCCTGCTCACGTCTCAGTGGTAAGCAGTGTGGTGATATGTTGTAATAAGGGAATGGAGCAACAGCAAATGAGAGTGACAGACCTGAGTGCAAGAGTGTTTTGCATACTTTCACCTTTGATTTACCTTATAATTTCCATTGGGTTTACCTTCAATAACTGAGTCACTAAGCCAATCTTTTAAATTGGATTTCTGTATAAACTAGTTTCCCTGCAGATTGGTATCCCTCGCAACTCCCCTATTACAATTTCATTCCAACCTCATCCACTATTAGCCTCCCTTCCACATCCCCACCTTCACTGCTGCAGCGAGAAGATTAGCCATTAAGAAAAAAAAAAATCTAAAACTCAATATTTTGACAATGTTTTACTGGGCTTGCTTTTACCAATTTATTCTGTTTTTCATAGTAATACAGGGCTCCTTTCCCCCACTTACTTTTGAGGTGGGAGTTGGCATGGTGGGCAGGTGCTTTCAGCTGAAGTAACACAATCAATAAGAGGGTTGTTGGAGAACCGAAAAATGAAGGAAAAGCTATCACGAAATACATTTCATATTTGCTTGATTTATTTTCTTTCAGATTCAGGAACAGAGCAAGGAAAATAAGAATTTACTACTTTTGGTTGCCATATAATACCATACAGCCATGCATAAAGTCATAAATCATGGCTGCTGTCTTATGCGTAGTGCCCAGTTTGTTAGAAGAGCTAAATGTTTATTTGCAAATGCAGTTACCGGCCACTATCTCTCATGTGTCTTCAGCAAATGATCTGAAAAGATACTCAAAGAACAACATCTGCACTGACAACAATGCATTGTTGATGTGGGAGGATATTCATTTGATACAAGGCAAAAGGCAATGTTAGTTAAAATAATTGCTTGTGATAATCAAACTATGTAAAACACTGAACCTTGGAACAGATTATACTCTAAAAAAAACAAAAAACTTATCTAATTTACGGTAAAATACCGGCAGCTGTGGTAAAATTCTGTGGTTGCCAGAATGCCGGAGGAATTATTTGTCATTAAGTTTTAAATTGATTATAACCTATGATACTCTAAATCAGTAATACACCTGATGGATATCCAGGTTAAAGATATCTAAGGACTCAAATTCATAATAAAGACATAAGGACACCTCTAATCGCAGCTCACAGTCCAGAGGTTTCCTTAGGTTAGCCTCAGATAGATCTTCTGTCGAACTGAACGATCCTTGACCTCACAGTCTCTGATACGTCCAGGTGAATATATCCACCAGTTCAACTCCCTCTTGTGGTTCACAGCACAGCCCATCTGTTTCTAACACTGCTTGCATGAAGACTAGACTCTCAGTCCGTTTAAGGTGACTATAGTGTTGTTGGCTTTTAGTGTCCAAAATTCACATACTTACACAGTTATTGTGAATAATGGATGTCACAAAAGTTCTGTGTTGTCTTTAGGGCCAGTCGAAAGTATATGATAAAAGAAGAAGTTGGGCATCACTAGTAAGTTTCAAGTCACTACGTGAGACTCCCAGAAAAAATAGATTGTTGGTAACATTAACAAAAATAAAGAAAAAAAATAGATTTTGATGCGTTTAGCTTCATTTACTCTTTTATTTGCTCTGCTTGAAGATAAAAGTGAGGTGACTCTTGCAACAAAGTAAGAGTTTGTGGATCATTGCTTACCTTGCTCCTATATCATGAAGAAATAAGGCACGTCTGAAGGCGAAGGAAGCTCCAACCCAGGTTTTACAAGGTGTGCCTAATAAAGAGGCCACTGTGTGTCCATTTCACCACTGCACAGGTACAGACATATTGTGGTGTTTCACATCTGTTAGTATTAAAGCAAACTACATCAACAGATTATATATGTCCTCCCTCTGTAATTGATGATAAATAGTTTTTTCTATCGGCGAAGGTAATACTCGTGGACCACTTATGAATCACTGTTGCAGTGTTTCGATCTGTTGTGCTGAACACACCCGTCTTAAAACAGAGACGTTTACCTGTTTCGTTCTACCCAACAGTGGAAATTAATAGCAGCAAGAGAGCTATAGAGGAGTGTCTGTGCAAGCCCTAAATCTTATGACTGAGAATAATAATAACAGTGCAAGTCCTTTGTCAGAAGCAATTATTCAAGGGCTACAACTTCAATGCATGCAGTCAATAAAAGGCTCCAACACTTGAACAAATTGAGTAGAAGGCCAGGATTGCATTTGTATGGGTGTAGTGCACAGCTGTCTGCTTGCTGTTTAGCACAACTGGTAGTTGTGATGGTGAACAAAAGAAAAGGTGAAGGAATGGTAAGCTGCATAGCCATGCCCTTCCCTGGGGAAACCATCTTTCCTCCAGCACTCCAGCCTTTGACCTGTGAAGTCTAATTAGACAGCTTCTATACTTTTATATGGAAAAGCAAGAGAAATGCAGACCCAAGAATATGCAGATAAGGAATGCACCACAGGCAGCTTTAGTCCCTCTGTAGTCCAAGTCAAGGTCTTCCATGCAGCTGCAATTTATAAACCCTCGTAGTCAGCAAATACCCAGTGCACAGTGAGTGTTTAAGTTGTAATTGTAGAGGAATGCAATTTGTTGAAACGCTTTCTCCATCTTAAAACCCATTTTAAGTGGAGAAACCATCTTCCAAACAATCTCATTTAGAAAGATTTCAGATAGTTTATTTGCAAAATGATTCTTGTTAGTATCCTGAATGTGTTCTGCTAAAGTGTGAATACTTGAAACACTATAAAAAAATAAAAAATAAAAAACAGAATAAATGATAAGTGACAAGTATTTGCACATTTAGTCCACATACAAACCAGGGTATTTGGTGAGAAAATTAGATATTTAATGAAAGCTTCTCAAAATGGAGATTTTAAAAAACTGCTTGTAGTGTATACTTATGAACTAGATATTTAAATAAGCTCATATGCCCCTTTTAATTAGAAACAATGACAAAAAGGCTCACCACCACATTAATGGAACTATTTTTATTTTCACATCTGCCTCAATTTATCCTTATTAATGACTGATAAAAAAGGGTAAAAAGTGTCAGAGAAAACAAACCTTTGGAAAATCTTTATATTGACAAAGATGACTGTAAGTGGCACCTCTGAAAGAGCTGACTCCTATTGAGGACACCTGAATCTTTGACTGCGCCTGCTTAGCTCTGTTGTGAATTAATAATAATAATAATAATAATGATAATGATAATGATAATGATAATAATAATAATAATAATAATAATAATAATGCATTGTATTTGTTAGTGCCTTTCAAGACACTCAAGGACACTTTACAAAAAAACATATAGAAAAATACACTAGAAATGAAAACAGTTGTTGAGGACCAAGAAAAAAACGAGGAAACGAGATAGAGAGATAGATAACTGCCTTTAGTAAGTGTTCTTTCAAATCATAGTGGAAATACTCAAGAACCGCCAGTGAAAATGTTTTCTCTACTCCACATCAAACAAGACATCTTGTTCGTTATCTCAATTCACATAATAACCAAATTTCAAACAAATGACACACAACATACCAATCTCAGCGGCCCAAGCACACAGATTATCTTCCAGTTGTTGTGAATTATACATGTGCAGCTTCATGTGCCCTGACAACAGTATTTACATTGTCTTTATTGCTCTCTATCTCTACATAAATCATCATTGTATTCAGAATTAGTACAGTTGCAGCACTCCTCATTCCTTTTAACTTAAAGTTTCAATGTGTTTTCAGTGTACTGCTGCTTGTACCTTGGGGTCTGTATTAAACCAGCAGTGCTTCAATTTGCTTAATGTTTCTCAAAAATACTTAAAATTGCAATTTTTCCATTAGGTTGTCATTTCTTCTCTTTTAGCGTTGCTCATTTTATGTGCAGTTTCCCACCAAATACACTTAATCCTTTGTGAAAATAACCACATAAATCCACACCCAAGATGTATTAAGCAGTGTTGCAAAGTTGCATGCTGCTTTTATTAATAACTGCTCTTTTAGTTGCCAGCAATTATGACAACATTTCCCACTGACATATTTTATTCGGTTCTCGAATCATATTCATGACAATTAAGTGGAATCATGCTAAATGTTAGTGACATTCATGTAACCCCTTTGTATTGTCTACATTTAATTAAAGGGATTATTTACAAAGAGTTCACATCTCCAGTAAATTCTAAAACTTTAGACACCAGTTTCTTTCTCACTTTATAAAAGAACATTTGTCTAAATTCCAAGGCGTTCAGGACCATGCATGAAGTTGATGAGTTTGCTCTCAAATTTTTTATATTCCGAATTATACACTAATATAGCGTGATCTAAAATATTATCAGAAACAGAACATATTTTCCGTTAATAAGTTCCTGACCAAATTTTTGTTTACGTCATAGGGTTAAGTTTGTTTCTGCTTCATTCTGTCGCAATATCTTAACATGCTTTCTCTGGCAGCTCTTCAGCTTTGCTCTTGTATTTATTCCCCCAACTATGGTACCAGCTGGAATGCCAACTATAAATTGGTGAACACAGTCGGTCGGTAACAACAGTTTGTGTCTCTCAGAGCTGACAGAAATGCTTGCAAGCCTTGACAAGCAGCACTAGGGGGACAAAGTCATTTATTTTTCCTTCAGTGGTTGTAAACACAACACATAGTCGCCTTAATAAGTGAACTTCACAACTCAACTGCTGTTGAAAGCATTGCTAGGGGTATGTTAGTTATCTTGTTTCCAAGAGAAGCCGAAGCTCTGCTATCTGAGTGGAGTGTAGCAAGTGGTGGTGTTCTCTCAAAGGGCTATAAAAATCATTCTTCTGTGATGTCTCATACATCATTTTATCATGAAGTTGGCATTCAATGCTTTGCAGTGTTTTAAACAGATGAGACAGTTTTTGTCAAATTTTAAGGTCCGATTTAAAAACTGAACACATCACACCTGGTTTGGCCTCTCTCCACTGGTGGCCTGTGCATTGTCAGGTTTATTTTAAATTTACTATTTTAATTTGTAAACGTCGCATGATTTTGCCCCACAGTACCACTGTAACTTTCTGTAATCCTGCTTACCTTCTCAGTCCCTCAGGTAGGTGAAACAGCAGCTCCTATAGGTACGAAGGTCTCAATGAAGATAACTTACATCTGTATCTTAGAGACGCTTCCATGCTCCTATTTTTTAAGACTTATCTTAACCCCATTATTATTATTATTATTATTGGCTTCCAACATCAAAGAGATTTAGTTTGACCTTGCTTGTTTTAATAGACTACATTGTGTTTAATCTTTTGTTATCCTTATGTCCTATTCTGCTTTCTTCATTTAATGTTTGTTTAGTGCAGTGGTTCCCAAACTTTTTCTTCTGCGCCCCCCAGTGGTTTCCAAACATTTTCTGCGCCCCCCCCTATGGATTACAAATGGCTGTCTGGTTGAAACGACGCGTGTGACGGGAGGGGGGGCATCAACTTTTTTTGGGGAAAAATGAATGTACGTAGCTGAAAATAGACACCAACATCGGTAGCCTACAAGCTACTTGTTAAGCTTAAGGTTCTGTATTGATATTAGCTAGTCATCTTTTAGCTAACATTACCTGCATCCAACAGCTTTACTCAACTCATTCGGTTAGTTTGGGGGAAAAACTGTGAAAAGTTCTTTGCGTTTTGCTGCTTTGCTGCCGTGATTCTAACACAAACCTACGTAGATCCGCACAGCAGCAGCAGGTCTCCTTCACAGGTGTAAACCCAGCGCGAGCGTCATAGCGCTCATGTTGCGTTTAAAGGTGGCTCGGAAAAACAGGTTACAACACGTTAACAACAGATTAAACAGTTTTAACTGCTGATAAAAGTGACAGAGGACACAAATATGGGAAGTGTGGAAGCCTCTACTGTATCAAATTGACATAGGAATAACAGAGAGTTGGCCATTCTAAGGTAAAAACCCAGCGCATACAGTGTTCATGTTTTGTTTGTTTTTTTCAACCAGACGGCTTCCCGCGCCCCCCCTGCAATGACACGCCCCACAGTTTGGGAACCTCTGGTTTAGTGTCAGTAGAACATAACTGATATCAAATCTGGGTGTTTGATCATGATCTATTTTACCTGGACTATTCGTGAAATCAAAATGAAAAAGTTTGAGGAAGCCACAGACCAGTGGCACCCACAGAGGTGATTATAAGGATCATGATGAAAAACAGATGAGGAAGAAAAGCAGGCCATGCGGGTATCTCTGGCAATAAATGTGAGGCAATAATGGCATGGCATTGATTGACATTTTACTGTTGCTGTTTAATGATAATAATATGCTTTCAAGTTTGGCATGGAAATGACTTCATGATCATATAATGACAGCTCTATAGCTGTCAGGGTTCTGTGTGGTGGATAACATCTTTATTGTTTTCCATCATTGTGTGCTGACAGGGCTTTGACTTAAAATAAAAATAAAAAGTTTCCTTCTGGGTGTGTTTGATGTATGATTAATGGTCATGGTTGTTCAAACTTGTGGCTGCGTTTTGTTTCCTCTAGTGCCTTAATTGTTTCTGATACTGCACATATTCAACATACCTCCTTTTTATCGCAACAACATTTCAACTATTTTTTATTCAAACATGCACAGAAGGTAAAACAGCTAACAGCTAAAAAAGCTTTGGGAGATGATATGTTTCAACATATGTTGTGTATTGTAAGGCCAGCCATCTAATTTAGTTGACTGCTGTCCATTCATATGCAAAAAAACAAAAACAAAAACAAAAAAGACACTCAGTTCAGTTCAAATCTAGACAAACCTGATATGTGCATATTGCCTCTGATGACAAACAGAAACTGTTTGTTCTTTTTTTATTCTGTGGTTGTTATTGAAACTGCCAGCCAAGGTACGAATGCATATTCATGACTGCGATGTGTACAGGCCATTAGTGATGTGTGTGAGAGGACTCCGAGTTCTAAACAAGTGATACCATTAACCAGAGCATGAATGTCCCTGACTAAGAAAACAGACTCTCATATGGTTCTGAAAAAGAATTGAATGAGAATGAATCGGGACATTTCCCATTAAAGCAGTAATTCATTTAAAAATGCATGGGTTTTTATACTTTTTAACAAAAGAAGGAAAACTGTCTTTGCATTCTACAGCCGGTGTGAAGTTTTGTAAAAGCAAATGAGCACTTTTCATCTCAAAATATATTTTTATTTCTAACTTTTCTTAAAGCTTCCCTTTTATATTCATGTTTGCCCCCACATACATAATACAATACATCCAATACATACAATACATACTATCCAACTGTAAGATACATATATTTCTGTTAAATGAATATGATCCCCAAAAGTTTCTTTCTTTTTATTTTTTTAAAGAGGCCTACACCTTCATTATTGTAGATATAAGTATTTCTATTCACTCTGATCATTTTTCCACATTCCCACAAAACCGCAGTGAATAAACTTTTTTTTTTTTTAAAAGAAGTGTACTCTGGATGCCATAATAATAAGTAAATCATAAGTAATAATAACAAGTACTCCTTTTGAGATAAAAGATCTCTTACTCTTCTCAGTCAGGCTTTTAACAACATTGGGTCTTCATTGGCAAGGCTTTGTTGATATCAGACTTAATTGCATTGCATCACCTCCTGTCTTGTTTTACAAGATCTCAGTTCTGTGCTTCATATAGTTGATTGTAACAACCTGACAGCTAAGGAAAGTTTGGAGAGTTTTCAGCACTGTTGTTTAGGTTTTATTTAGCAGACTGGGTCTGCTTTGTGTCTTCTGGTGTAAATCAAGGCAAACAAAGACTCTATTTGAGATCTCTCAAGGCTCTCTGATTGGAACAATTTAATTTAACATCCATATGATCCCATTACATCACATTATGTTGCACTAAAATATCAACTTTATATTTCTGTGTCAGCATCACTTGGACAGTGCACTACAGTCTGAGTGATTGTGTCTAAATGACTGTATGACTGAACATTTCCTCTATCCCAATGCAGAAAAATAGAAGTCATTGTTTTTGGTTCCCAGGACCAAACATTTCAAGATTAGAAATTAAAAACGGAACTACACTCAATGGGGTGAAGACTAAAGTGCATGCAAAAATCCAAGCTGCTATTATGGACTTAGATCTAAACTAAATGTCTGGCACCTGCTGCTCACCCAAAATGCAGATGTCAGGATCTTGACTAACATCAAGGAAATTCATTGCATTAACAGTCTCTAAATCACTGCCCTGGCTTTCTATTTTGCAAAGAACATAATTTAGGACCTTAATGGTTTATAAATGCAGTGAAAGGTCTTTGGGCCTTTATAGTTGTGGATCAGGTATCAACCACATAGGACCTTTGGGTCTTTAGAAACATTTCCAATATGCCAAATGAAGGTTGACTTTAATACATTTTCTTACTTCATAAATGTAATTTTTTGACAACTGTTTTTTTTTTTTATTTACTTACGTTATCTTTTTCTCAAGTGAAAATTTGATAGGTTATTTGAATTATTTAATGGCCAAAAACTTGTGTACAGTACTCTATATTGTCTAAAACGTTTGAGGGACAGGAGATATGAATAGGGGTGTTGAGTTTCTACCATCATGATTAGGACCAGGACTGAAGAATCGATAAATTTTCTCAAAGAGCAGGGCACAGTGAAAAGTGTGAAGACATTTTGAAGTATTTACATCATAAAATGAGTTTTATGATGTAAATACTAAAATGAATAAAATCAGTTTTGCCTCAATTCACAAACACCCCCACTTTTGTAGGTGGTGGAAAACACAAAATTCCATTGCAAGTGTCATCAAAAGCCATGAACTTATTTCTTCTGAGCCCTACGGTCCAGTAGCCATTTTCAGGGCTCAGTTGGATTGGTCCGTCCCTGTCAACTGACTCTCTGGCAACACCTAGAGTCCAGTTATTTTTTCCTTGAACTCCAGCCTCGAAGTAAAATCTACCTGAAGAGAATCCCTGCTTTCCGAAAACATTGTGGTAAAGTGTGAATCTTTTGGGATCTTTTTTTAGATTTCTTTTTTGCCTGACAGCAGTGAACACGTTTTTCATCATCAGACAGAATCAGTGCAGGATGTGCTGTGGCAGGATCAAGGGTCACATCCACTGCATATTGCTGGACTCTTCTGAGTTCAGCCTCATTGTAGAATTTCTTTGTCGTCACCTCCATCTGGCTCATAAAATTCACTACAGTCTCATCGTATGAAGGTGGATGGATGCTGATCTCTGTCCACTTCTTGGTGGGTAGAGCAGCTTTTAGGGAATCTGGAGGAGGCTGAGGTGGTCTTCAGACTGTGAGAGTTTCTTCACCTCAGAGCTCTTCTTCATCAACTTGGAGATTTCCTGTTCCAGGTCTTTGACGAAGACTTCAGCCTGTTTCTCTGTAGTTTTCTGTTTCTCTTCTATCTCGTTTATTAGCTCCTCTAAGGCTTTCTCAACAGACTCCTTCAGAGCAGTGAAGACCTGAACACCTTCTGCTTTCTCTCCATCTGCAGCATCTTTACAAATGTTTAACACCTCTTTGATCTCTTGAACTTTCAGTCTATTAGTCTGGATTTTCTTCTTAAGTTCAGCTTCAATCTTTTTCAGCTCTACCCTAACTGCTTCATATTGGTGGCTAAGAGGAACAAACCGGTGACTCTCGTGGACTAAAACCGAGCAGAGGGAGCAGATACATGTCTGGTCAGTCTTGCAGTTCCAGAGGTTTACCATGCTTCTTACACAACATTTCTTCTAGGTTTTTCATAGGCTCCATCAGCTGATGTTTCTTCAGTCTTGACTCTGAAAGGTGAGGCTTTAGGTGAGTCTCACAGTAGGAGAGCAGACACACCAGGCAGGATTTCAGGGCTTTCAGTTTGGTTCCAGAGCACAGGTCACAGGAAATTTCTCCTGGTTTGGCAGCTTGTTGCTCTGAGCTGCTGCCACTCGCTTTCTGCTGGGCTTTAATTTTGAACTGAGCAACCATCTCGCGGATGAAGGTGTTGATTTCTAGCTCAGGTCTTGCACCAAAGTCCCTCTTACACAGTGGACACAGTGATTTACATCCCAATGTATTGCAGTTCTTGCAGAAGTTGTGTCCACATGGTGTGGTGAGTGGATCTTTGAACAGATCCAAACAGATGGAGCACAGAAACTGCTCTTCAGAGAGGAGACATCTTGCAGACGACATGCTTGCAGTCTGAGTGATTAAGAAAAAAAAAATGCTGATATTAATGAATTAGATGATACGCAAAAATATACATTACAACTATGTATACACCACACTTAGTTAAAAAAATAAGATTTTTGGAGTTGACACTGCAGTCAGTAAACTAATTTCAAGTTTTGAAGCTGAGCAAAATGTTTTATGCAAGGCTGCAAAACACTGAGTTCCTTAAAACTGGTTATGGATTCTCTCTGCTTTATGGTATTTTAAGTCTTTCATTCACTCCTTTACCTTGGGCATTATTAGAATATTATATTGTGTAAAACACATCAAGTAATTCTGGTGTTTCAAGCTCCATATTGTTATTATAAAAGTATTTTTTTCTGGTTTGCAGCTATTTAATTTCTTACTGTCAGTGGTGCAAAAAGTGGGTATGCAGTGTATGCAACACATTGGGGCGCTCCACTGGAGGGGCGCAAAAACGATGTGGGGATTTTTTTTTTTTTTTTTAGCCAGCATTTTATGTACTTATCAGCTGTTTGTGTATGAATTGATCAATAACAGAAGAACAGCACTGATTAGGCGCCCCTCCCCTCCTGCCAGCCGCTCTCCCCTCCCATACAGGTAGCTAGGCCTCACGTCCCTTCAAGAACGCCCTGAGACGCAATTTTTTTCTTTTAAATTTGTAAATAAATTTCTTATAAATTCAGCAACGAGGTCCTTCTCAAACTACAAGGTAATGGTGGGTAACTATGGCAACCAGTGACAGTTTAAAAGCCTGCCTACTCTTTCTGCAGTCCGGCGCAGAAATGTTGACATCAAACCTATCGTGAAATCTTTACTAACTTTTAGAGAAGTGATTTATCATAGAAGATGGAACAAGCAAAGGTGACAATGGAGCCCAACCAGCCTAGAGTGGAAGAAGTTGCATCCGACAAGATTGTTGAAAGGGATGCCCCACTCATCTGAAAAGACAGCTCAAGCAACATGTACGTGCGAAGCCAAATTTAAGGAGCGCAAATTGGAATATATCAGAGTACAGAAACATTTGATGAAACGGCTTGATGAGGTGGTCAATCTGAATCATAAATTATTTGATAAGGTTAAACAGCAGAACAATCTGATAAGGGAAGTACTCACAGAGAGAAGGCAGCGCAAAAAGTCAATGGTTTCTGTTCAGGTTCAGACAGAGGCACAAGACAACTCAAAGGAGAAACTGGAAACCAGATGTCAATTAAAACCAGTTTACCAGACGACGTCGACACAAACTGAGCTCTGTTCATTGCTGAAAAACCAGCCCTCTGAGGAACAAGTGAATGGACATCAGGATCAGGAGACCAAGCTATCGGAAACCCTGAACAATGACAACATTTCTGGAGAAAGTGATGAACAGCAAGAAGTTTCTGTACCAGAAACAGTTGGGGATGAGACAGCCAGCATTGAAAATTATGTAAATTTGATAGAAAAAAATATCTCCAGCCCCGAGCAAATCTCTGAAGATGAAATTAGAAAGGCAGCATTGAATGCTACAATAAAGAACAGTTTTTTGGATTAAACGGTGAAGGAGTTATAGATGACGATCAGAAAGCCATCATGAAAACTGACATCGATAGAAGTGAAACGGCGATTGATGAACTAGAGCAGCCGACTGAAGATGAAATGGTCCCTGACATACAGCAAGATAGGGACCAGCAAGATGGCAAAATGACTAAATCTGAATCTGAACAGAGAAAGTCGACCAAGAGAGACCGATCAAAACAAGGTTCATGAAGTTCCCACAGAAGGGGAGAGTGGCCCAAAGAAAGAACAAATACCATCCCCTCCACAGACAGAGATTACATCAAAAGAAGATATAATCCAAACATCTCAGGAACCAGAAACTCAAGCAGCTGAGGAGTCATCTGAGGAGAATGCCTGCAACCAAGAAGAGAGATCCAGGAAAAAAAAAAAAAAAATCTCACTGTGGAGGCAATTCAAAAAAGCTTTAACTCCCAAACATCGGTGCCAGTTCAAAGACAGACGTGAAGTCCCTCCAGCATAGAACCAATTTATGTATCCAGGATATTAGATTTGAAAGGGGGTGGGGCCACTTGTGGTTCTGTGACTTTATGGACTCACCAAAGTCTGTAGAACAAAACCTGATGGACACCGTTGGATCTTTTCTCAGACAGGTGTCAGAACTGTTGCTTTACAGAGTTCTCATGCAACTGCAGAGTTATGTGATGAGTAATAACCACATAATAGTGAGAGGAGGAGCTGTGATGGTAACTTAGAATAGAGTGTTAATTAAATAGAATTTTGACTCCCCTTTACACTGGAAAAAAAAAAAAAAAAAAAAAAAAAAAAAAAATGCCCGTATATTTTTTAAGAAACACATGGATGATGTGGGA
>NW_015113587.1:86640-87086 GCF_001443285.1 Poecilia latipinna
TAGTTGTTAACAAAAAAGAGTGTTTAATTTAAAAAAATTTTTTGTCCCCTTTTACACTGAAAAAAAAAAAAAAAAAAAAAAAAAAAAAAACTGCCGTTATACTTTTGAGTAGCACTGAGGTACTGTGAGGTACTGGGGTGGCAGTTGCCACCCTAGACGAGAGCCTTGCCACCCCTGTTGCCACCCCAGCTAGCGACAATGAATTCAATAAATAGTTATGGCAAATCGGACGTTAAGCGCATGAAACTCTTTTTTCCGACAACATTTAATGGAACACAATGTAACCTGACACCCACTGCTAAGTAGCGGGAAGTGCGAGAGAAGGACACAGCGCGAGGCAGCAGCATTGATGGATAAATATTACTGGACTGGACATTACGTGATTTATTGTAAGTCACACATGCGCCATTGCTGTCCATTGAGTCAGGAATATCGGTGGTCAGGAA
>NW_015113587.1:90706-201500 GCF_001443285.1 Poecilia latipinna
GTTGCCATGGCAACGGGTCATACAGAGCGAAAAAAGGCAGAATAGAAGTTGTTGGAGCTATTTTTTTCTTTATTTCTTTATCCATTTGAATTTTGTTACTTTATTCTTAAATTTCTACTTTTTGTATTATTTACAGAGTTTATTTGTAGGTTGATAATTGTTGATTTTATTTATTTTTTGTTTCATTATTTTTCTTATTTATTTCCTAAATTTAGACAGGAAGCAATGTGGGTCAAACGATTTACCAATATAAATAGAAATTCGCCCCTTCTTGCATCTTGACAGAACTAACAGAAACTAAACTGTTTATAGATTTGTATCATGGAGAATTGATCAAACATCAGTTTTCTAATCTTTATTTTAAGTCGTATTTAATAGATATATCCAATAACAAATGATGGCGCTACTAATATTTTCGTGACAGATTTCTCCTTGTCCTGTATTGGGATAAAATGGTTTTCTGGACACACTGAATCACATAGCGACCAATAGGCTCTGTCCAGTCCAGTAATGCATATCAATTAGCAAGAGTATGAAAGACGTAAAAATAATTAACTAAACTACATTAAGAAATTGTATTTAAGCCTCGGTGCTACATGAAGCTCATTTTGAAACAATGCAAGTTAAAACAAGATTTTGTGTGTGTCTATATATACTGACACCTCTGAAAAAATCCCTGCCCCCCTCTTGCCACCCCATAAATATTTTTCTAGATCCGCCCCTGACTGAAGCTGCTCCCAGTAGAACAGGAGTAGTTAAAGGCTTCCATGCTAGTACACAACTGACCAGATTTCAAAGTTAAAGCTACAAGTAAAACTCCTGGAAATAATAGCCTATGATATTTTTCACAATCATAATTTAAACCTACATATTTTGTCTAGGTTTACATCCTGGAAAAATTCTCATTAGTGAACCTTTTTGGATGTATTTCCTCAATGAAATTCTCACTTGGAAGAAAATGTTGATCTGAAGGAAAAAAAAACAGGCAGAGGACAGGTAGAATTACCACTTCCTTGTTGACCATCAGGCATCAAATATAGGGACTGGAAACACCTCACGAAGCTTTCAAAGGGTGTGTCAAGGAACCCGTGAGGTTTCTGTTGTTATAAGTGAGTGATGTCACTGATGATGGTAGAAGCCGCACAGGTTCACCAAGAGGTTCAGCGATTCAGTAGATTCACTCACATGTCATGGGTTAATGTTGGTTTGTGTTTGACACAGAGGTACAGTTAGAACCTGTGAAAGGGATTTTTTCCCCCTTTTGCAGGAATATAAAATCTGATCCAGGGCATTTGCAAGGCCTTAAACATACATAAATAGATCCAGTTTTCCCATACTAGTTCTTATGTTAATTGAAGTGAGGTCTTAAATTTGGATATTTATGTATCTATTGCTTCTTCCATTTACTTTTTTTGATTTAGAGAGATTCAATATTAATTTATTTCATGCACTTTAGTTCTGGCTGAGGAATGTAGACATTTTTACATAAGCTATGCTTACTTTTCCTTGGATCAAGCTCCTTCCACAAATGCTGACGCATCAAGTATCCCGGCTGCATGATGAAACATAGATCTTTGGAATTATATGGTTTATTACAATGTCAACCAAATGCTGAGAAAAAAAAAAAAACAACAAAAAAACAGTGTTTGACTATCTCCAGAATTGCTGAATGTATGCAGAACACCTGAAAAAAGAGTTATTTTGTTATGATGCACGTCTTTTTCCAGGGCAACATTTCATCCCATCAATACACTGGGTGGAGCACATGTTTATTTCTCTGCTGCTTCTGACAAGCAACCAAGCAGTGCACAAAGAAACCATAGTTCACTTTACAAAGATATGGCTAGACAAACAAATGTTTACTTTGAAATACACTCCTCAGCTTTCAGATACTGTTGTAATTTTCCAGATTGCACAGTCAGATAGTTACTGAAAGGCTAAGGACACTTACCTAAACATGTTGCCTAGCTAATAAACCAGGAGTTCAATGCAATATTAATGGTATAGGATTTCTCATTACCAGACATTCCCACAAGTCATTGAGTTAGAGTTGCTAATTACTGAAAGTCCAAATTGGAAGAACTTCATTACATCTTTCGGTGAAAAAAGAATTAATAAAATCTTGCTGAGTGCACCACATGCTAACTGAGTAAATATAACAGAGATGCTTTGTAACATGTATCATTTATAAATGTTATCTACCATCACCAAGCCATAAAGTTTTTAATTGTGACTATTGAAAAATGCTTCTCATCAACACAGACTACTCTGTAATAATATGTGAGGCTCTTTGTAAGCATTACTAAAGCAGGAGGGTTTTTTTTTTTGTTTTGTTTTGTTTGTATGTTTGTTTTGTAGTTGTGTAGAGCTTATACAAAGTTCTTGGAGGAATAGAAATGGAGAAGGATGAGGTTATTTTTACTATCCCATTAGTTAGAACAGCTGAAACTCTGATAATTAGGCTACATAAAATGTGCATAATTAATGCAGAGATTCATTCTTCTGAGTATCTTCAGGTTAGAGCCATAGACAGTAAAAATACATTCAGCAAGCACTGGCAAAGCTCAGGCTTCTGTTGTCAAGTTTGTATTTTCTAGGCACATCTATCAGTGTCTTTGTGTGTATAGATTTGCTTTGTTAAAGTTCAAAGTAAGTCAATAAACTATTTTCAAAACGACAACATATAAAAATGCAGACATGCATTGGAGTTGTATTTCTTGTTATATGTGTGATGAATTGGAAACCAAAGTAAGATTAGCAAAATAACTTGATTGTCTTTTAACCGTCCGTCCGTCCATCTGTCCATCCATCCATCCATCCATCCATCCATCCATCCATCCATCCATCCAGCCATTATTTTACTTTCAATCTTTCCACTATCTGAAACTGGGTTATGGGAGCTGAAGGCGCTACAGACAATAAGGACATCAGTTCCACAATGCTCAGAGTCTTTTCAGAAAGAATCTCATCCCTGCCCAGCTCCCTGCTGTCAGACAGTTTTTCTCTTACCTTGATAACTTCTATCCAGACAATACCTTTGCCTTCTCTTGAGTCTTCATTCCCCTCAGAAGTGCACAAAAGTCCCAGAATAAGGGCGTCTTTGAAGGTTTTTTTTTCCACCAAGTCAGTTACAGTGGCATTATTTGTTCAGCATATACTGTTCCTGTTTCAATCCAAGTGTAGACTCTGGCTTCACAGTTTTGCTTTACCAAACGTAAGATTTGCTTTCACCATAACCTTGAGTCAATTAAAATGTGAGGACCATGTTTAGACTCCTGAACTACTTTCATTTATAATCTCAATTAGTGTAGCCATCCAATTCTCTGAGCAGTCTCTAATATCAACTTATTCTATAAACAGTTTTCTTGAATTTGCTTGTTTAAAAAGAGCCTTCATAAATTAATCTTGGCTTTATATATTGACAACTATTTGTAGGATTTAGTGGTAACTTATATTCCATAACAACAGTTAACAAGGCAGCAAAAGTTCCCTAAGGTTGACCTGTATACTTTTACAGAAATCAGAATACAAAAAGAGCATCAAACAATTAATAAAATAAATTGCGGACCTGCTTTATTCCCTACGAGGTTTAGTAATGGGACTACTTTGCTCGGTCTTATCTTTACCAGTGCACTAATATTGGCTGATGTGGAAGAGGCTCTTAAGTGCCAAGATATTTGCCTTGCAACAAACATTTTCCATTTTCTCACTTTTTTTTTTTTTTTTCACAGTGGCAGGATGTCTGTGCATTTGTTAAACAGTTCTGCATTATTTGCTTTAGCTGAACAGGGCCTTCATTAAATCAGGTGTTTTTTGTTTCACTCATTATAAAAATCTGGATATATTGAAAGTGATATTTTAATGTAGTAGTTTTTCTTTTCCACAAGTAATTTTGGGCTTCTCAGTTTAAATTCCTGAAAAAATTTGGTTTACAGTCTTACTCCCTGAATGATATTTTTAAGGGGTTTTTTTTCTGCATGAAAAATAATGCTTGTTTAGCAACTATAATTTAAAAGAGAAGGCTTTCCAGAGTTGCGCACACAGTTTAAAATGATTTAATTCAAAACTAGTTTCTCTTTGTACTTTTACTTTTGGCCGAGTATGGCACCCGTATTGACGGTGCACTACAAGACAAAAAGGACAGAAAGAAATGTGCTCAGAAAGATTAGGAAAAAAAAAATACAGAAGTGGAGAAGAAAGACTCGAGATTAGGTGGCAATGCTTTACGATGGTTAGATGCCCTTCTCTCTGTCAAAGCAAGTAAGAAAGATAATTAAACTGGCTCTTTTTACCACATTTCAGTCTTTGTTCTGAATTATCCGAGTGACAGTCTGTGATGCTGCTGAAGGTTTCCTCTGCCTTCTCTACAGTTCAAATACAAATCTTAGGTGTGACTGTTAATGCACTGACCCACACAGGCTTGTATTATCTTTTTAATTTAAAATGTGTCATGTTGTTCTTTTCACTTTTAATGAATATCTTTGACTTCATCCCTGTCAGTGTCTTTCAGCCTTTTTTGGATGTTTTTGTTCTTGTTTGTGCTCCCACATGGATTTTTAACTTTCCCACCAAAGACTCTGCAGTCACTGTCTTTTTAGGATTTATGTCACCACTCTTTTTTTTTTTTAATCGAGGGATGATGAATGATAAAAAAAAAAAATAAATACTTTGAGACAATTAGACAAGATCACACGATTCTACAGTCACTGAACCCACCCTCCCTATTGTGAGACAGACACTTAATGCTCTCTCCATAGAACCAGGCTGTGCAGAATACCAAAATATCAAGGCGCTACATCTTTGAAATAAATGATCCAAAACAAATCAATATATCTGCATCATAAAAAATAACTTGTGAATATGTCTTCATCACTCTTTATTCACACTTGTAAATATTTTGTTACCCCTTGAAGATGCAAAACTACGGATACACCTTTACAAAGGTTACACAAATCTACTCTACACTCAGAAAAACACAAAATTCCTGCTCTGTTTGCTCCATACATTGACAATGGTACGTTTTTTTGATCAAATGTTTAACATAAACATGTCATTGAATGCTACTAAACGGAAAGGACAGCAAAACCTTTTGAGTTTGTATTTTGTGGGAGAGCGGTAACATGACAGTGAACATAAGGAATCTTGCTCAAAATGAATTACATGTAAAATAGACAAATGCAAAATAATCATGCTGTTGTGTTTTTGTTCAGATTTCAACCTTTTTTGTCCTTTACTGGTAATAATTAGGTCTTGCATATTTTTTTTCTTAAGCTTCATATTTGGATAAGGTAAGGTAATTTTATTTATATAGCACATTTTCAGCAACAAGGCAATTCAAAGTGCTTGATAAAATGATAGCAGTTTCCTTTATTAAAGAGAAGAAGTCAGTGCATAACTCTCCCCTGTCCTTGTTCCTTGTTTAAAGGCATTTTGCACAGGAAATTTGTACACTGCTGTACCTTGAAGTACTGCTATGCTTTTGAAGATTGTATGTTATTAGATGAGCATATCTTGAGGAGGTTATTTGATCTATAATCTGTTTTCTGAGTTATGGAGGAGTCACATGGATGGCGTTTTTTTGTTTTGTTTTTTTTCTTGCAGCAAATGGTTGTTATTCCTGTGTTAATCTGTCTGTGGCGAAAGGATCAAAGTAAAAATTTGAGACAGCCCTCCGCATGATTTTTTTGAATGCTATAATTTTTAGTGCAACTTTGACTGGTTTAATACAGCGTATGGGAAATGTATATTTATCATAGCGTATTCTGAACTATGATGGTTAAAATTATTTTTCTTTCCTGTTATTAACTGTTGTACCATGCAATGATAGGTATCAACTAAATTTAATCATCCATGTAACTGTACTACACCTACTACTCCTCCTCACATCCTGCAGAAGGCCTCACCTTTCATGTAAGGCCAGATTTACATGACACTAAGTGGGCTTATAAAGCACACAACCGTCCACACAGCTGGTAATGTTCCAACACGCTCTCAGCAATATATCCTAATTCATACATGATGGTGTTACAAAAAGAAATCATCATAAAGAATATGTAGACATCATATATCTCAATAGGGTATTAATAATTTTCTTTTCGTTTTGTAATCCTGTTGAGGCATGTCGCTGGACTGGATTGATTTTTCTGGTTATGGTTGTGGGTGATGAAGCACAATCATAACCACATGGACACGTTGCATTTTTTTAAATGAATGACAATTTATTTAGGGCAGTCTTTGGTCAAGGAACTATGCAAATATTGCAACATGATTTTTTTTTCAGACTTGCTATTTTAAGAAAATTGCTTGTCATTTGTTTTACTGCCAGAGGTGTTAAATTTGGGTATTTGTTAAAATGTCAAAATGACTGGCATTAAGGACAATACTTTGAAACACTGACTGACAAAAGAAAAATTCCACTTTTTTTAATCATGCATAATTCAGCTTCTGTTGTGGAAGCAAGCGTTCTTTAATCATCACCTGGGAGCAGAACGAAAAAAATAACAGAATATGATTTGTATTGTCTACCAGGACTGTTAACTTGCCAAAGTTGACAACTGAAAGAAAACAGAACATGCTTTCTCTGTAGTAGAAATACTATTTAAGTCATAAATCTGACAATTGTTTTTCTTCACAATTGCTTTGTTCTATTTATTCCCTTTTCTTACTGTCAGAATGATTTCTACTCCATTGCACTTGTTTATTCTTTTGAATTACTGTGTTTGGAGTTATAAGACCTAAGTGACAAACTTAGGTCATATTTTTATCATTTAAAAATTTTAAATTTGTTTAAAATACTAGTGGTGTGTCTATTGTCTCACAGATCAAGACATTTTTCTAAAATTGTTAAAATGTTCTTGCTCAGATTCATTCAAAATACGTACATGTCTACCTGATTAAAGTTATTTCTTTTTTTTTTAAGAGTTAGATTTATTAAACAAAGAGTAAAATGGCTCAGCACACTGGACTCTGTTTGCAGCTCTAGGGAAAGAAAAAGCAGGTTGGTGATTTGGTTTCTTCTGGAGAAATGTGCAAGAAAAGAAAAAAAGATCTAAGTTCAGAGCATGGGTCATGGTCTAGATTTCAAAAAGGCCGTAGAGAGCCATCAGTGGGTGAGGCAAGGCAGGAAAAGTTCTGGGGACATGAACAAGGTCAGAAACTTGGAGCCAAATGAGGACAAGTTAAAACCGCTGGCCTTCCACTGGAACAAGGCAGTCAGTAATTTTGCACGGAAACAAAGACAGAGGGGAGACAGGTATACAGTCAGACTAGGGGCAGTTGGGTTGACTGAAGCTGATGAGAAAGTTTTCAGACATAGCAGAGTGACATGGGAGCATGAAAACAACATGAGAATGGCATGAAAAATGTGAACAGTTACACATTTGGTATTTTCTTGCATTGACTGCATATACTGTTCTTTCTCTGGGCTCTGTGAGCAAAAACACAAACTGCCTGTTATATATTGTGACTCACATCTTCAGTGTAACATTCAAATTTAACTGATGCAGCATGGTTTGCTGGCAACATGCGCCTATAATCTTAGGCATAAATATGCATTTCTGCTTGTGACCGTTCTTGTAAACAATGGAAGGAAAAAAAAAAACTTACATATGCTGAAAGTGTGCAACTTATACTGGAGGATATTTGCACATTTTCATTCAAATGCACACCTCAGTGGCAATCCGCAGACAAAAGTTTGTGCCCTTTCAAGTATAGCCACAGATCTTTCTGACTTAGATTTAGACACTTGACTAGGCTTTTCTGACACATAAGTCGACTTTGATCTAAGCCATTTCACTGTCGGTATATTTGTGTGTTGAGGGTTGCTGTCTTACTGGAGGGTAAACCTTCACTTGTCTAAATTCTGTAGCCTCAAACTTATTTTCTCACCATAACACCTTGCATATGCCTCCGTCAGTCTTCTCATCAAATCCTCACCAGCTGAAGAAATGCCCTCTCTCATCACAATGCTGCAACCAGCGTGCTGTACTGTATGCTGGTTGCAGCATACAGCATACATGTATCTATGGGAAGTCTTCCAAAATCTCCTGAGACCGAATGCAAGTTCACAGTAAATAAAAATGGCCAACAAGTAAGAAGCAAAGGTGATATATGAAAAGATGTCTTCAAAATCCACTTCCTTGTGCAATTGATTTGTCTTCTGTGTTTGTTGAGGAACATCCTACATGCTGGGATATTGGGCCAAGACAATCCAACATGTTGAATATCTCCAATTTGTGGTTGGAATGGTCCCGACGTTCTTCTGAGCAGCAGGAAAATCTCATGGGATTATCTTTGGAACCATAAAGTTAATCGGGGAGTCCTTGAGGTTGTTGGAAGGGAAAAATCTTCTTTGTAAACTATTTCCCTTGATGTGTTTAAACAAATTAAAGACAAGTCTGTTATCACAAGCTGCACCTGATGAAGTGCAAATATGTCATGTCCAAGAGAGTACCTTTCAAGTCCCAATGTTGATAGCACATGCTTGTCAAAATAAAGGTTGACTACCCTTTATGCGAATACCTGTATCAGTAACTTTTGAAAATGCCTTTGGCAAACATAGAAAGCAGTCACTCTGAGGAATTTCAGGCAGCCTTGCTAGCTGTCCACAAAGTTCAGCAAATAAAAGTGATAGATAGGCACAATGAATTTTTTTCTTTTACTGTTTATATAAAGGATTCATGGGCACCATGTTCACAGGTTATCAAAACCCAATCCACTGTCACTTAGATATCTAACCTAATGTAGCAAGAAATCTAGCTGAGCTACTTTGCAGATGCACAAAGATGTGACAAACAAAAATCACTCACACGCGAGCTCAATTTGTACCGCTGCACGTCACACATTTGTGTATATCCTCCCTTGAGGCAAATTCACACAATCATCCAACATTTGTTGTCCCCACCGCCCATCACTCAGTCAGGCATACTTTTAGAGAGAAGGTTTGATTTCCAACACTAGGCAAGATTAAACACAATTAACAACAATAACAGCGGTAGCCAGCTCCAACATATGGCTGTTAAATCTAAAATGCATTCATGCATCAAAAGGAAAACGAGATTCCCATGATTATTATCAGCAGAATGTGGCTGCTTCAAGGGCTCATTTTAGAAACTATTATTTCCTATAGACAACAGATTGAGCCAACTGATGGGGTTGAGAGTGAAATGAACAAATATGCTAATAGGGTTACAGAATGTAATATACAAAGAATATAAATGCCTCTGTTCAGACAATCAAACATTAGCCCCTTTCACACAGACACATGGACTCCATTTATCTGATGGCAATGGAACGTGTCCGTGGCTTGTGTGAATTAGTCTCTTGGTGCTTTTCTTTACCATTTAATACTTCGAAAACAGCACGAGTTTGAACTGCTGGAGTCAGAGTATGAAACGGAGCTGGAGAGCAGACAAATCACTGAAACATGATTTCTATATGGTTTCCTTATTAGACAAATGCAAAACTATTAATCTAGATGTAAAACCTTTAGTTCTTAAAGGTTTTACATATCAGCAAGCTGATATGCAATCTTTAATCTGAATCAAACTATTGTCACAGGAATGATTAAAACATATTTAAGACGCATTCAAAGATCTGGAGAAATTTTATGATTTTTTTTTTTTTTTCCCCCTCTGGCCAAAAACCTTTGTTAATTTACTGCAGAGGTATTATTTTTAAAAACTCATAACTTATGCTGATCCTACATAGTTTTTAGCAGAGTGGCAGCTTCCCATCTCAACAGCTAGACCAGAGGACTCAAACTCCCGTCTTCAAGGGCCAGTATCCTGTAACTTTTTTTTTCTTTAAAGGATTTGTTGGCTCTAGTGGCCTTTATTTGGAAGTATACTTTCAAAACTATAGTTTGACAGGAAAGAGGGTTATGAGAGGGGGAAGATGTGCCAAATGGAATGGAAATTGAACCTGTGACTACCGGCATGAGGACCAAGGCCTCAATCCATGGGTTGTGCTTTGCCCCTGTGCCACCACAGCACCCCCAGTATCTTGTGACTTTTACACATCTCTGCTTCAGCACACCTTGCTCCAATATTACCTCATTAGAAGAGCTCTGGGAAACCTGACTGCATTAGTGAGGTGGTTTAGCAATTTAATTCAAGTGTGTAGGACAAGAGACGCATCTAAAAGTTGCAGGACTCTAACCCCTGAGGAATGCAGTTTGAGACCACTGAGGTAGACTATGTTATGACTGTGTCCATATCTGAGGTAAAACTTACCCTTGTAGATGAGTAATTTTTAGCCAGCAAAAGCTCTTGCCTAGTACTTGTAGGTTTTGCAGAGTAATTACAAGTTTGGCATGCTATATGATGATATGATTTGTAAAATTATATAATTTCTTCAAAAGGCCTCCAGGCCTCCTCATTTTAATATCACTTGTGCGCTGTGACTCTTTTTGTCCCTGTGTAAATGACATATCCTGATACACTGTTAAAGCCATGAGCCTTCAAAGATTTGGTCATTTAGGTCTCTCTAAAAAAGTCAGAATGTTAAGAATTAAATTTTATTTGAAAGACTTGGAGAAACTCTAGGAAAATGTTGGCCTTGTGTTATTTTTTGAAAAGGTAAAAACAAAGTAAACCAAGACTTCTTGCACATTAAGCTACTCAAAGTGTAAGTAACCCGCATGCTCACACAAAGTCTGTGGTATTTTAAGCAGCATTTTAGCTATTGTTTCAAAATTTAAGGTTTGCTTAATGAAAACTAACATCCAACATTGAATATTCTCCTTAAGTTAAATGCTAACATAAATCATAAACAGGTAGTATAATGTAGCATTAACTTGTCTGAGCTTTTCATCATGTTATAATGTTATTTCCTCACCAAAAAGATACCTGGAGAGTTGCCGTTATTCCTTCATACATCTTCGAAAAATCCTTTAATCTCCGGTGCAAAATCTGAGTGTGCAGAATGCTTGGTCTCACTGAGCGCTATCTTTTCCTCATCGGGACTGCAGTCTTCAAGCTGAGCTTCTGCCTCACAGAGAGGTGTAGGTTTGGGTATTTTCTTAAGTCCAAGATACATGTTTCAAATTCAAGACTTTTTTTTTATTTTATTTTTTTTATTTCACTAGGGGAAATCTGCTCGGTAGGGAAGACCAGGGACAAAACATTACATTCACAACCCTTTTCTAATCTGTCAATTGCTACATTCTGCTATGTCGCTATCTGTACGTTACAAGAATCCTCATCCTTATCCCTCTTGGAATCCAGTTGTCATTTACTACTTTACTTGGTGTTGTGTTTACAAAAAATCCGACCGGCACTGCATGTATTTTTGCATAATATTCTGTTCATGGAAGATTCGACACCAGAAAGAAGATGAAAATCCTGCTGATGATATGAGAAGACTTCAGCAGTATTTCCTGCTAGAAACACCATATTGCTCCCTGCCCATTATTTAGAACATCATCTCCCCAGTGTAATGTGTAAAATGTCAGAGGTCAGCTTTTGAGTTATGATTATTGCAACCACAGCGGAGCAGGAGGTGTTGGATTTAGGGCTTGAGGCTTGTCTCATTTATCCTTCAGCTGTCACAAATCCCCTCTAGAGGCCCCAGCCTCTGCTGACTGACAGGTGTTAGTAATGATTCAGTTCAAAGGTCAGGAGTCAACACAAGCTCAGAGGCCAAGCACAGCTGCATCCATCCTTTGATGCACAAATCTCCCTGAAGATTTAATCACTTAGGAAGTGAGAGTAGTCACAAAGACAAAACTTGTAAACAAAGCCAATAATAATTATTAATATGAATCTAGGTTTACATTTCTTTTACTAATTTTTGTCTAAAATGTTTCCAGGTTTATGTTCCATTTGGACAGCTTTAACAATGCATAACAAATGATGAGCCGCACGCAGTTGAAAGTAAAAATAATAATAGTAATAACGTCTTAGAAACAGAATGGAAGATGACTACGGCTGACGGAGGAGGGGACAGAGCTCATTATGCCACTGTGCATTCCACAAAGTGTGAGATCAGCCTGGAGGCCCTCGGCAGCTGACAGCAGCTGCATTTCTAAACCTTATGAGAATGCTTTTGCTAGTGGAGATAGTAAGTGGAAAGGACAGTGGAAAAGAGGGCAGGCTTGGGAATGGGATGGAGACATCCTGAAGGACTTTTGTCATTTTGGCATTCCTCTTCTTCTTTCATCACTGTGGATCATGCCTCTGATGTGGGCGTTGTGGAAATACTGCCAGTGTCAAGGAGAAGGACTGGTTGTTAGAGCAAGGAGGGACGATGTCTTGGTGGATGCAGTTCTCACAGGCGTTACGTCGCTCCTACCTTCTTGGCTGTGCTCTCGTTTTTGTAGCGTCTCTGAGCCGCATTAATATCTTATTTGAAATAATTGGTTATAATTATTAGGTCTCGCTTGCTGTAAAAAGGAAAACAAATGGCTTGAAGTGTCACGGTTTGTTGTAGATAAGAGGGAGTTGCTACTCGGTGGAAAATTTTCTGGTAGCCTATTGCAGCCTATTCCCTGTTAAGTGTTTTGCTATTTTGGATATCTGTGAAGGAGGAAAAAAAAAAAAATCTGTGCCTTCCTCAGATTAAGCTGTTATGCTGTTGAATAAAAGCATGTTGGTTTACAATGCAGGACTTTTGTAATTTAATCTGGGGTAGCAGGGTTGCTTAGATAGACGCTGAGTCTGTTCACTCTTGAGCTGAGACCGCATGTGTAAGGAAAGTGTATGAGTCGACTGTACATGCTGGAAAGCAAATACTCCGTGGAAATCTCCATCAGGAGAGTGTGATCGGACCACAATTAGACGTCTTATCATTTCCGGATTATTATATTTTCGAGTGTTAGTATTTTTCGCCACAGCCAATAATTGTTGTCGCTAATATTTCGGTCCATACATCATCGTTTGTATGACGAAACGGAGACAAGTTCTCTGTGCTGTGCCTTGTTTCTATGCCAACAGCATGGTCCCAGAAATGTTTCTGTGGCACAGCAGAGGTGCCCATCTGGACGATTGTGATTCTCATTTGTAGAAGTTTGCTAATTTCAGATACGCTTTGTTTGAAGAGTGGCGTGTGTTTCTATCATGCAGGACAACCTGATAAGTGTGGTATAAATCAATTTTATGTTATCATTAAGAACAAATGGTTTTGTTTTAGTTCAAAGCCTTTTAGACTAGAGCTCCTCCACCATTAGACAGTAGATCCTTGTGACTTGGACATTTATAAGTGCATTGCAATCTGGAAATTGTGAAAATTATTACATGTGATTTTATAATTGGTCTCTGGGCAGGTCTTTCATGAAAGAGATTTTAATCTCAATGTGATCCACCTCGTTACAAAAAGGTTTTGAATAAATAAATTCAGAAGGCTGTTCAGCTAAATGGGAGCTCTGGTCAACAAAAAGATCCAGTCAATGAGCACTGACGTCTATTTAAATTAAATGAAGTTATCTAATAATTACGCTAAAATAGATTTAGTGTTCAATGAGACAAGCTGATCCTGTTGTCGGTGCTAGAGTCCTTTGACCCTCAGAGGAGCTGGACAGAAGATTGTGAAAGACTTACGAGAGCAGCTAGCGGTGTCGGTTCTGCCCATTACAGTACTTTCAGCCTGTTGTGTCCCTCTTCACTTTCTTTATCAACCAATATATTCTCCCCTGCGACCCACTTAGTTGGACCTCCTCTAGAGTTACAGCTCACCCACAAACCGACACGAGCTTCCGTTAGAGGAGCTGCCATCTGGGGATGCACACATTCACAAACTTACTCACCCGTGAGCGCTAACAAACGCACAAGAAAGCCTTCACAAATTATTAGAGAATTAACGTAGACGCTAGAAAGGCAGGCACAGCCTCTATAGGAGATATGAATCATTTTCCCTCGCCTATCTCTTTATGCTAATTACTGACTGAAGTGGTATCTGTGTGGTGATAAAAAAATAAAAATAAAATAACTGGTGTGTTTCTCCTCCCATATTTTAAAAGATTCATGTCTGTTAGAAATAATATTTTATTTACTATTTGAATGCAGAGCAAAAATAAAAGGAAACGCAACACAAACGCAGCATGCATATTTCCAAATGTATCTCAGTTAAATTCAGTTCAAATCAACTTGTTTTTGCCGCAACAAATTACAACAATTCCTGTAATTTGTGTGATGGTATGCCCTTTCTCTTTACCGGTCTGTTTACTGTAACTGCATATAGCCAAATTGAAGTCGTATCTGATTTCAACTATGCATATTTCTATTGAACATGGCTTTGCAATCAGAACTAAGGACTGACATACGTTGATGATTGTATAAAGTTGACTTGGAAGCCACATTGCTGAATGGGTTTATATTGACCATGAAACTCTGCAGTAGCCCCCCTCTCCCAATGTCACATGAGCATAAGTGTGCAGTCCCTCTTCACTAAGTACGAAAAACCCATTTTACCAGCTGAAGAGCATCTACTGAACACAGCCCTCAGTGCTGCCAACATTTGATAAAATGGCAGGTGCTGGTTAAGAGCAGTAATGACAGTTATTATGCAATGTTCCCTTTCCCTACGTAATTCTGTCTCACGTGCACCATGCCTTGCGTTGGGGCGTTTTTTGTTTTTTTTTAAATTTAGGCTGCCATAATAACACTTTCTGCACTCACCAAGGGCAAAGACATCAAAAGTCATTTAGTAAAACAATGCAGCCGGATTTCCGACTCCATTTCAAGGGTAAGAGGTAATGACATTGTGACATGTTACTTTTAAAACACGTGTCTTTTGCAAAAGTGGCCTTATTGTTGCACAGCCATAGCTGGAGAAAAGGATGTCGAGGGATCAGATCTGAGACTGCCAAGGTCACGGGTTTGCATTTTAGAGGAGCAAAGTCTATGACCTTCATCACTCTCCATTCTTTCACTGCCTCTGAACCAGTCTCTGGTTCAGTGTTTTCTTAGAGCCATGAAATGTTGCAGCTCTCTGTGTGAACTCTCTAATTAGAAAGACCTTGAGGTGTGGATCTTATCCATTGTTCCCCCTCATTTTGGTGGGAAAATATTTCATTGATTTTTTTTAGCAGCAATCGAAGCCGGGCGGAGCTGAGAAGGGCTCTGTGCAGGATTAGACACTGCGGGGGGTTTCCGCGTCGGGTGGGGAGCTGTTGAGGCTGTGTGTGTATATATATATGTGGAGGTGTGTGTGCGGTTACTGTGTAATGTCCCCGTCTATAACCCTTACTCATTCTCACCTTCTGAAAGAACCAATTACAGCTGTGATCCCATCATCACTCACTTCTCACTCGCAGCTCCCATTGTTCACTCTTTAGCCTCTGCACAACTTCTGATTAGCCATCCTCCTACGTTGTTATGATAAATCCAACTCATTTACAAACATCTGGATTCGACGGCGCTTCTGTTTATGTTCTTCCAAGCAGAACGGCGATGAAGGATGGCCGTGTTTTCATAATCGCACAAAATCAAGCAGTTGTCAAATCCCCTCTTTTAATCAGATGCTGAAAAGTAAAAGCTGTTCTTAATCTTTTTAAGTGTGGGTGACAGTTTTAGTCATTTTTCAGAGCTCCTACAGTAAAGAGGATGAGCATAAAGTGAGCTTACTCAGCAAAATATTTAGCAGTCAACAGTTTCTGTCTCCCTTTCCTTTATTTCCCTCCTGTCACCCTAGACCGCCCGCAAATTATGCTTCACCCCTGCAGGTGTCAACTTCGCTCTGAAATGATTATTCCTACCACAAGATTGCTTTTGGTAATTATATGTATAATAATTAAATTTGATAAACTCCTTGGAGACATAAAATCTCATTTGACCCAGGTGCTGGATTTCTCTTCTCATCCGCAAAAAGAGAAATATGCACCAGTTTTAAAAGACAAACTTTGAATCTTCCAGCTGACATCTTGATTAATCAAATTGGTGACTCCAAATGTGCCACATTTTTTGCATATTACCCTTGTGAAATAAAATGATCTGTGTTGGTCAAGCTTATGTTGTGATTTTAACATTTCTATGTTTCTCAGGGCAGTCAGATATAAGAACAGATTTCTACTACTTACAGATTTCCAGTTGTGGAGCTGTTTTGTCCCAAAGCCTTCTTTTATACACACGCAAAATTCACATGAGCAAGTAATGCCGTAAACACTCTCAGGGCTAATCGGATTCTGCTTTTTTATCTCCCTGGGGATCAAGCCTCACCTCTTCACTCCTTTCTAAGAATAAAATCCTTTCAGTTATAGGTAGAAGCAAAAAAAAAAAAAAAAATCATGATGGGAAACTCATATTAGTTTTGACTGCCCACATCAATGTCCTCCATCATGTTCTCTGCCAGCATTGATTGGTCCAAGGCAAATGTGAAGCCATGTGACCCCCATCTTCAAGCCAGAAGAAGTATCAGTAATAGGTATTTATTGTTCTGCAATAGGTTTCATTTTGTTAATTTCTCATTGTATGACTGGTTTTATTTATTTATTTTGTTTCAGAATATTTTCTGTAAGACTTAATGTATTTCAGTTTTCTGCCACTGTTTGAAAGAAAACAAAAAAAGTCGTGAAATAAATAAAATTAGCAACAAAGGATTTTTGATTCTGGATCTAAGTCTTTGTAATAATTTGACAGAGCCTATGTGGAGAGAGAACAAATGACAGTGGAATGAAAGAGAGGTAACAGGCTACAATGACAAGCAAATGCTGCGTTTTGTTGTCTGATAGGTAGTGACTGAATGGAACAGCTACATTATAAGAACAATCAATTGGTTGCAAGTTGTGCTGTTTAAATGCAATATTTAATTTTGTCTAATATTTTAAATGGTTAGGCAAGGTCAGCCTGTTGAAAACAAAATGTATCATTTGGACCATCAATAGCACTGCGTGGGCCTGTGTGACATGTTTAAAATGTGGAGTTTTTATTTGACAGCAAAGATATTTTATTAATTTTTTGTTTGAAAATGAAAAATTATATATATCTAAAAAAAACAACAACTGGGAAACTCAAACTGCTAGCACACCTTTATACTATTTATCGATATGTATTATAATATAAACATGTTTCATTTGAATAATTTGAAAAACATAAATTGCTAAAATGCACAATTTTTTTTTTAAATTATTCTGCATTCCTCAAGTTAATGAGTAACCTATGTATTCTATTCAATAATTTAAAACTACTAAAATAATCAGTGTGATTTGCTTCCTTCCAGTTTTAAGTTGTTATGCTTCTAGTAAAATTATGCACATCAAAACACAGGATTCCACTAAGCGGTTTGTGCCTTGGATATTTCCTCAGCTTCCAAGATTACAGTAAATATGCACGCAGCTTGCTGAGCTGCAGCCGCCAGCAAGCTCTGAGATCAGATTTAGGGCTTGGACAATTTCACAAGGCAAGCGACCATTTCCTGGGGATAAACAAAACCCTAGTCAGCTTATTGTGTGATTTCTGCATTTGCTTAAAATTGTATTTATAAAAAAAAAATGCCCAAAACACAGGTAAAACAGAAGGTTTGGAGTAAGGACAAAGATTTTGGAAATCATGTTTTCGTAGAAATTATGTCTTTTCTTTCATCGGGACATTGCCTTTTTATTTCCTCCCTTTTTTTGCCACCATTCAGTCAGTTTGTGCTTCAAAATTTCTATTCTTACACTTAGCTCTACACCATTGAAAGTATTGCACTTTTTTCGAACTCCATACCCTTTTTTTTTTTTTTTTTTTTTTTGTTGGAGTTCCCTGCTGTGCACCAATCCCTTTCTCACAGGTGATTGCTCTGGGATTATTGTTCAGGGAAAAGATTTGCTGCTGAGAAGTCGCTTTTCAAACTTCATGCGACTTTAATGTGAAACCAAGTGACCTGACTTTCCTTTTACTAATACACTTTCACTTGCAGATGAGGTATAAATTAAGCAGAACGCTTATTTCTGCCTGTGGTTGTCTGTAAGGCAAATGCACACAGTCAGTCCTCACATCAAATCTAACATAGTGCTCCTGGTCACAAGGACAATATTCTGTATTAAAATACTAGGAGAGGGAGCAGGCTGGTAGAAACACTGCTGTCCAAGGACTCACAGCAGACAGCCATCGTGCTTCCTGGGCATCAAGAAATGTCCCTAGTGATGCTCTTTCCCCCGCAATTCTGCTTAGTTACCTACATCTTAAAACACATTATTCCATCAACATCATCTTAAAGAGCAATTTAGCTTAATAGCAAATTTTATATATATTGAAATAACAAATTACTTATGTAAGAAAAAACCCACTACCATTTCACGTCACATAATACATTGTTACCGTCACAAAGCTGAGATTGCTGAAAATTGCCTTTTTTAGATGTTTTTTCTTCCGACGTGTTTGGCACGTTACTCTGTTAACATGAAGGTAGATGTTAATCATTCGAATAGTCAAACTGTTTTGACAGAATGCCGAGACCTGGACTCATTTCCATATTCTTTAACATACCTAATTAATAACATAATTAGTGAACAACATGGTTTCCTGAAAGTGAGGCCCTTCAAAAGCTGCACGTTTAGGACACAGATGACTATTTAGACGAGCTTGTTTTCTCAAAGACACCATCATTTATCTTAGGGTCCTGGGATGTTGCTTATATTCCAAATGATGGATTGTTTATTAGTCTCTGATGGCTTTTAACATGTGCTGCCGCTCAAAACGGCGGTAACTAAAAGCTGTTTATGTCGATAGCTATTATGAAAGTATTTGATGTCAGACTTCAGCACAGTGTTGGCACAAGTGGCACTGGATAATAATCACTCCCGGCTGTTTTGTTGACTTACAGAATTGTTGTCCATTAAATCAGAGGGTGACAAAGTGACTGACTTGTTTTCCAAGGCGTTTATTAAGTGCATTTTAGTACAATTGTTCTCAGAAAGTTACATCTTACAAACTTTTGACACATACTTTTCACAATTTACATGTGGCGCTATACAGAAACGGATGAAAAGGAAAAAAAAAAAAGAAGAGGAAAACCATTCACTCATCAATATTGTACCTGTGCACATAACAACATCTGTACACATAACTGTGTTTGATATGCACAAAACACACACCCACTGTCCCTCACACAAATGAACAAATAATGACATGTGCACTCATAATCCCTTCTCTCATTAAATCTGTACCAGAGAGAGAGAGACTTTATTTGGGAAAAGGTCCATTTCATCTTATCTTCCTCCTCCCTGGCTGACCACAGAAACTTTTCTTTTTTTATATTTATTCACAGTGTTTGTGTGCATCTTTATGGATGTAAAGTAATGTGTTTTATATGTGTGTAAATCTTTTAGAAGCCAGACTGAAACAGAAGGTGGAACAAAACAAAATGAAGCAGTTTAATGAGAATATTCTTTGCTGGGAGTCATGTCAGGGCATTTTCAGGTGAACATAGCAGATCTATAAACGCAAGGCATGATTCCAGTAACTAAACGGGTCGTTGGCCACTCTTCAAACAACTTAACGGCACCATGAAATGCTTAACAAGCTCTCCTCTTGTGTTTTGTATCAGTATGTGATGAATGGCTTCTGTAGAAACCTTCTTTCATAGAGGGACTCCAAGCCATCCCTCTATTCATCACCCTGGAGTGTCACTATAGAATAAGATATTTCATAAAACAAACAGCGCAAATGAGGCTAAAAGAATTGCACAGTTAGATAATGAATACATTCACCAACTCATTCACAAGCTCACGGGCTGAAAAGCAAACACACATGACTGAGCTGAATAGAAAACTAATACATTCAAATTGATAAGATGGGTTTTAGTGAAAGGTATCTAAGCTTGCATTAAGGAACATATTATTATATTTAGTTAGTAAATCAATGACTTAGGGAGTTAAACAAAATGCAATTGATTTTGTCCAAAGGGCAAACCAGTTGCTTAATTACAACATTTTTCATTCCCAAACCAAACAAAAGAAATTAGCATTTATATAATGAAAGGGATATTGCAGCATAAACCACACTTCAACCTAGAGGAGGATGATTCTGACTTTCATCTGTTCATCCTCTTCCCTGCAAACCGTCTTTCCTCCAAGCAACCTCTCCTCCTCTTTCTACCACCTTTGCACAGACTTTGTCATGTTTTAGCCAAGGAGCATATTTTAGAATCACATTAAAAGGGCTTCCTGTTTCTGTGTGTTTATGGGCATTTAAATGGCCCCATCAGTTTCCCTACCACCATTGCTGATCATATGGCCTGTCGGACAGGGAAGACATGGGTCCTAGCAGGTGTTTGCAACCTCTCTGGACCCACTACAGAAGGGAGCCAACTATTTCTTTGGCCAGCACTGGCCAAGCCCAGCCCAGACAGTGCCCTGGACAGCTTGGTTAAACCAAGGATAAACGAGCTGGAGCCCCGCCAGAAAACTAGAGCCGCCCGGAAGTGAGTGCAGGGCAGAAAGAAGAGAATATTGACTATAATTGTGGAAGGATTGATTGTAGTTAATTTGCTAAATAGAATAAATGGTGTTTTGTTATTACACACCCCAAATAACCCAGGGGCAAGACAAAGGCTGGTAATACTTATTATTACACACACATTATTGACAACCTCTATTTATTACCATACATATTTGCTGCAAATTACACATTAGTCATTATTAATGCGGGAGTATTATATAGTTCCCAGGCACCTGGGGCAAGAAACTATGTCACCTTCTGTTTTCACAAAAATGCTGTGTGTATATATATATATATATATATATATATATATATATATATATATATATATATATCAAACATCACTTAATTGACTTCATAATGTGATTCCTTGAAATTGTCTTCTGTCTCTTTAAGAAGCTCCTGCTTTCCAACACTCTGCCTTCAGCGCATTACCCTAACAACACTACTCCATTATATCATTTACAAACTTTGATAGAAGCATTGAACTGAGAGGTCATTTGCATGATAATTTGTTCCAACAGGTGTTTGCCAATTGCTGCTGCCGCTAGTCTGAAGGAGCTGTGTGAGGAAGTGGCAGTGGAGGGTGTGATTTGAGAGACATAGGCTCAGCTGAGGACTACAGCTGGATAGAGGAGCTTTTCATGGGCTCTTAGGCATTACAAATGGCTGCCAAAGGAGGTTGAAGGATCCTTCAAACATGCATGAAAGAATCAAAGCAAAACTCTGGGTATTTTTAGATAAGAGATATGATATGATATGAAGCTAAAAAATAATTGACTTTACATAATACTCTCCCCCCTTCAAATACTTATTATGTATTTGTAAATGACCAGAGCCATGAAAGAATAAACTGATGACTGAAAATAATCAGTACACAACATAATGTGTACTGTCTGTACAATGTATATTGACATCATAAAACAAAAATATAGATTTAATTATATTATGAATATTCAGCAAACTATAGGTGTTTATAGTGATCATACTATAACGAGCTCTTCATGAGGCAGAATACGTTCCCATTCTGAAGGCTGTACTTAAAAATAATTCATTAGTCGTTTGATATGAATTGATGAAGATGGCTTACCTATTCACTTTCCTATGCCAATTGAGACACTCTTAAATATTGTTGATTTACACTAAGCAAAATTATTTGCTTAACAATGACTAACAGGTAATTATTTTGGCAATAATACGAATGGTAATAGTAGCAAGTTAAGGGGAAATATCTGTCCTGCAATATTAAGGTTAATTAAGGTTTTTTTTTTTTTTTTGTTGGGTGCTGCTGCTAGACTAAAAAAAAAGACATTACTGTTTCCCCTAAACTATATTATAGACGAGGAGGAATTTCACAGGCAGTTTTCAGTCCATCCTCAGAGAGTGATGCAGCCAAATCTTTATGATTGTGTGAAACTCTCTTTAACAGCACAGCATTTGCTTTCATCTCTCCAGTCCATATGGTGAACCCCTACAGTGAGGCTGAATAGATAAGCTCAGCAACTTAAATACATCAGCGTGTATGAGGTCATGTTTTATGGCGAGCACCGAGCTCTTGAGGGCTATTTAAGACTGTGTGTTCATTGAAATGGCACCGGGTTCCTGTTGGCAAACCCCAGCCCAGATGTTCATTTTCACTGTGAAAGGAAGAGATGGTGATTTACCCTGATTTCCAATGCCTTGATTAGCTGCTCTCTCATGCATTTCAAATTCATAGAAAGTCTCGCCCTGCTAAGATATTTACAGCACATGTTTAGAATTTACCTCAAAATAAAACTATCTGGACAGAATAATTTAAGGCAAATGCATATTTATGCCTTGTTTTCTTAGCAGCTGTTTACCATGAGTTTGGGTCAGCCAAGCCACAACAATTAATTTAGCATTTCATCCTGTTGACCAATCCCAACACAAGCAATATATAAAAATCGCAAATGGAACATAAAACATATCTGTACATGTAAGTGCTCACCAGCAAGAGACGGCATGTGTACACCCACATTTAACATGATCTCCGGTAAAATATTATTTTTTTTCCCCCCAAATATTTTAACTCCTACAACAATTTTCATACATCTCTACAATAACAGTTCTTTACCAATAATCAATCTACAAGTTCCTCGGGTAAGATTCAGTCGGAAAAGTCATCAGGGTGCTCCTGAAACATGAAGATGTTGAACCAATAGTCCGTTGTTCAGCTGTGATGAGGAAACCAGGGATTTACAGGAAACTGCACATTGCATGTGTCTATCACAATCTAGTCAACATGTCTTTGCCAAAAATGCAAGCAGAGAGTTCTGTACATACATATTCATATGCAACACCTTCAATATGAAGGTTTATTATGAAAGATATAATCATATTTAGCAAGAGATAAACATATTTATATTCTCTTGGTGGAGATAGTTAAAAAGTCCTCTAGGCAAGGCCTTCCAACTGGACTTCCACAGGTAGTGTTTAAGTTAAGAGATAAGTGGGCGGCTTCTTGCTATAGTGGCAACACATAAAACAGATGGTAAAAGACAAAAATATAACAAAGCTCTGAATTTGTTCATTTATAATACAGTATTAAAATTTTTTAAACAATAAAAACAAACAAACAAAAACAATGCAAAAGTTGAAATTGGTGCTCCTCTGTACATCCCTGTATACCTCTCCGACTAGTTAGTTCTCCTTTTAGTTGCGTCTTTGTTGTCTGTATCCTATTTCCCGCCAGGTAAAGCCGCCTTCATCTCGCATACTGACAACGGTATGGGTTAAGATCACAGGTCACAGGTTTCTAAATGTCTCACACTTGTGTCTACATTTTAAACGTGTTTCAGTCCAGATAATATAGAAGCACAATATCAATTGTTTACCACAACGGCTGGATTCGTAGGTTGTTCCCTGTGCTGATGTCTGATTGTAGTAGTCATTTTGGTTTACAATGACACCAATATAGTTGGAAACAACAAGATTTTGTCTTTGTCTTCCTTTGTGATAAATGGAGAAAAAAGTGCCAGGTATGGACCGTGAACGCATGTGGTGGATAGCGTGAGATGTGACAACCCTTTCCCATGTGGTTGCGCAAACCCTGGTCTCCTGTTGCCATGGTAGGGGTTTAGATTAGGACGATAGTCTCGACTCTGGCGCGTTCCGATGGATCGGGGGTCATTCGGGGGCTGCTGTTGTTGGACCTCCGAATGCTGCCCGTTCCATGGCACAGCGCCCCCTGTAGTCATGCCATCGTCTTGGGTGACTGGCTCATCTGCACCCTCATAGACTGGACATTACTGAGGATTTTCTTCTGATGGCCTGCCAAGGTCACTCCTATTCTAAGTAAGTCCCTAGAGAGAAACAAGCAAAGAGAGAAATAAAACAAACAAACCTGAAAACCAATAGCTTCTTTTAAAGACATATATGAAAGAATTTCAATCACTCTGAACGTAGAACAGATAATTTGAATAAAATGTGATTAAAATGCCTCATGAATGGTTTGATACCTCATGTTTGCATTGTCATATTACACCCACATGCCTCAATTCAATTATTCAGATTATTTTTGATAGACAATGTAGTGATAGTAAAGTGGAAGGAAAGCTGTATAGTTTTGAAAATATCTTCTTTGTGGCATGTATGTGTATCAGACCCCATTCACTCTGTTACTTATGAATAAAATCCAGTACCACAAGTTGTCTTTCGAAGGTGCAGAATTAATTAACTATTCACTAATTTAATCTCAGTTTAAATGCGACTGTTCTTTGAAAAGCTCAGAGGTTTGCTGGTCAGCAGACAACCGTATGAAAATGAATAAATGCTCGAGCGACAAAGCTGTAGAGAAATTTAACACAAGGGTAGGTTACAAAATAATGACTTTATATAACATTTTAAGTTTTGGATATTTTACAAAGCACTTTCAAACTAAAGGAGCAAAACCGCAAACATCAACACATGACCTTAACTGTAGGTGCTGAGCAAGGAGCATCTTATTCAGTCAAGGCGAACTTTAACGACAGAGAAGTTGCGGAGATCAACAATTTAGGTGAAAGAATCTGTCACCATTACCAGTAGAAAACATGCAGTCCACAAATCAGCTCCTTATTGTGAAATGGCTAGAAAAAAACAAACAAAAACAAAACAAAAAAAGAACTGGACATCACTGAAGATGCTGGACTGACTGCTGGAAAAAAAATGTGTCTGGAATGTGTGAGACAGATTGGAGCTCAGATTGGATCATAACTGAGCTTTAAATGTACCCTATTGTACATTTAAAGCGAACATCACTCTGGACGCCCCATTTCATTTGTGGTGGCAGCAAATTGCTGTATGGACAGTGAAGCTGAGCAATCTTGAAGGAAAACTGGTGGTAAGTATTTGAAGTTTCTTGCAGCTCAACCACCACAAGCCAGAACTACAATGGAGTGGATCAAATTGAAGCATATTCATGAATGGCCCTAAGCCATGACTGAAATCCAACTGGAAAACTGTAGAAATGTGAAAACGTTGTAGTTCAGAGATGTTCTTCAACCAATCTGGTAGAGACTCAGTTACTTTGAAGAGGAATACCCCATTTCAGATTTTTATTTGCAAAAACATGTCATCATTTTTCTTGCATGCCACACTTGTGTCTTACTATGTATTAATTTATAGAATTTTATGTCTGTCACATATAATCCCAACAAAATACACTAGAGTTTCTGGTTGTACGATGACAGACTGGAGAAAGGGCTAAGTCAGGGACCTCAAATCCAGCCCCAAGGGGCTGATGTCCTGCAGGCTTTAGATGTGACTCTTCTTCACCACACCTGAGTTAAATAATCAGGTCATCAGCAGCAAAAAAAAACAAACATTTATCATCATTCACCATATGTGGAAGTATACTTTGAAAATAGGGAACAAGTGGTTATTAACAGAAAACAAATTTACAAAATTAATTCAAATTGGGAGAAGAGTCTGTTAACCATGTTGCTTGGAATTGCAAAGAGGCTTCATAAATACTATCAAGGCCTTGAGCATCAATTTTTAATACATATGCAGGCATAATTTTACTTCATGACAACACTGATAATTAATATATATGAAGTGCAATGATGGTATCTGAGTAACCACACCGACGAACAATCCAAGAGGTAGTAAACACATTTTCTGTCGACAGTCATACGGTTTTTAAATACTTAATTTTGCACAAGCCAGTGAACTCACTCTGAGGTCATCTGAGCCACAAGCTGCAGGGAGGTAAAGCCTGAGTTGAGGAAGTTGTCTCTGTACTGGCTCATCTTGATGGCAGCAAGCCAGTCCTCTACCGAGCTGAAGGTGTTGAAGTCGGGTATGGATCTGTCCAACAATGGCTGAGAAGGCCTGGAGGAGACGAGAAAGAGCAGGTGAGATGAGAGGGAGAAATGGACTTTGATGCAATATTAAGTGAGCAGTGTTTTAAGAAAACAAGAGCAACAAGAGTAACTTATTTGTGTAGGTGTATATGAAAAGACACAAGCAAAAACAGCCAGTAGCGTGTTTACAGTCTACCTGAAAATGTTTGAAAGAGAACAAAAATGAAAAACTAAAAATGTTAGGTAACATGCCACTCATCATCTGGCCAGTGCTATTTATACGAAAAGGCTCATTATGGCTGTGGGAAGTTGTCCCAAAACCTTAAAGACCTAAGAGTAAGAGCGTGCCCTAATGCAAAACCTCAGTCTGACACATAGCTGGGAGTTCACCTAGGCAACATGGCAGCCAGCCAAATCACGATGCCAAAACAAATAGCTTTAAGTTTCTGACTGACCCTCAGTAGCTCAGTCAAACCAGAGATTCACAGAATCTGTGTAGAAGGTGAAGGGAAGGAAAAAACTATATCCAGTCACTGTTGTACATGGATCAAACAACCTGATATAATCTGATCAATTAAATATATGAAAACATAAGTCAAAGTTTTCAACAACTAATAGAATCTTACAGAATTTCTAGCAACTTTAAAAAAACTACGTACTCAGAAAAATTATCTAAAGAAAGATAATTTTTGGACAAAAAAAAATGGAAGTAATTCAAATCCTATTTTTTTCCCAGTCTTTTTCCTCATCTGGTCTATCCCCATACAGAAAATGAAAAATAAGAATAAATATATGATTAAAGCATGTAATATTAATGAAATAGTAGAAACACTTTTAAATTAATCCCAGCAAAGTGGTGTAACCCGCAATCAGTCAATTAGTCAAGACTTTTATTTTTGCGGGCCCACTTCCTGTTTTGCCCAAACTCTGCAACTTATTTAAAGCCCCGCCTCCAGCACATAGTTTGAACTACATCACCTCTTCCACTGTGATTGTGGCTGACTGTTTGGCGTCTTCCTAACAATTCATCCAAATCTTTGCATCTACTGATTTGATCCTTTGGTGAGTTTGTTTGTATGATAGCAGTATTGCTTTAGCATGGAATTTCTGCTTGATTGCTCATTGGAGGTTGTTTTATTAGAACTGTTGGCGTTGTTACCTGGGCCGTCACCAAGATTGTCACAGATGATCGCAGTCTAGTGCGCCCCACTCTCTGCCCAAAGGTAACATGATCATTGGTTTTGTGCAAGCTCTGGCACTTTTGTAATGAAATTGATTAAAATAGGATGTAGCTATATATAAGTTGATGTTGCACAGTATATTTATTTCATTATTTTTTTTTCTTTTCCCCACTTTGCTTGAGTATTTCAGTTAATTCATTTTCTTGATTTATATTGTGAAAACTTTGATTTCAACTTTTCAACTTTAAATTGATTAGTTAGAAATATGATTGATATTTTTGTTTATTTAAATTATGGTTAATTTAACCTGATTGAAATGTTTAATTTTGCATTTGCATTTAATATTTATTGCATTTGTATGTTTGTACATTGCTTGATAAAATACTTAATAGGTTTTCTGGCCTTTTAGGTCGGTTTTGTTTTATTCATGGTGGATCAGATTCTCTACTGGATCTAAGGATGGTGAGCTAAGGAAAAAGGACAATAACTCTGTGATCTTGGAATCGATTTATTTTGAGTTAATTTGTCTCTCATTGTGCATTTGTAATTGTCTGTTGTTTTGTTTTCCCAAAACACTAATATATACACCAAAACTAAAACCAAAACCATTGCTTCGTGTCTTCATTCACACCTCAGTCTCCTTAAAGAACCATCTTCTGATGCTGCAAAGCCCATAACTGTTACAGTGGCATGCATGGCTTTTTCCTGACATCTACAGCTAAGATGTACCATTTATTGGCACTGAACTGTTTCATGGTAATGAGCCTCAGTTTGCTGGCAAGTTTGACATTGGAATTAGAATCATGACTTAACTAGCTGAAGATGCCACATAAACATTTTCACTGATAATCACAGTTAATGAGTTAACAAGCTCAGGTTGCTTATAATGCTGAACTTTAGCATTAGTGTTGCTGCTAAGCTTGCTAAGATGCAAATTTTAGTTCTTGTTCCAATACAGAAACATAATGATGGTTAACAGTGGTCTTAGGATAGTTTTTAACTTGTCCATAGCTTTCACTGAGTTGATGCATTAACTCACAGTACACCCATTTAAAAATAAATATCCATTCTTATGGAAAAATAAATATCCACCCTCCCATTCTCTGCTGCATCGATGCACATGATGGCATGATTGAGAATAAAAGTTATTTTCCTCTGCAGTCAAAGTCTTATCCAAATGATGAGGTCGGGACTTTTTGACCAATATATTGTTAGAAATGTCATCCATTTATTAAATGTCATATTTTCAAACTAATAAGCAGTACTAAAATAATTTTACAAATATCTGATATTTAGTGCCCAATAACATTTATTTTTATAGTGTGTATGTATAGTACCAAATGCAAAATACTAAAATCATTAAAAAAAGTCTATTCTTTTAATAATAAACTAATACAACCTTTTTTTCTGAAAGCAAAATGTATTCCAAATGTCTCCTTTTTGTTTATAAGTTGTTTCTACACACTTTCATAATGTGTTTGCCTTATTATTGAATGGCTATGACTCAAGTGAAACTCCCTGAAAGTATCAGGATTCAATGGGAGGAAAGAAAAGCAGCAAGGGAAAAGTTCAAGTTTGATGCAATCAACAGTAATAAGACCATTACTATTTTATGAGGTGATAAAAATAAACACAAATAGTAAGCTAGCTTGTGCAGATTGTGTGTGGGAACTTGGTGCACATAAACAGATGAAAAGCATTTTTAATATCAGTTAAGGGTGCATTTGTGTGTGTGTGTGTGTGTGTGTGTAGTGAATTGCTTTACTCACACAGCAGGGATGTTGGCTACAGCTTTTAGGCTGGTGGGGTTGCGGATCATTTTGTCGAGGGTGCTGACAATATCTGCAAAGCGAGGTCGTACGTTGCGATCTTTCTGCCAGCAGTCCAGCATCAGTTGGTGCAAGGCGCTGGGGCAGTCCATGGGTGGTGGCAAACGATAATCCTGCTCAATAGCATTGATTACCTAAGAGATAATTAGAACATTTTGAGTAATTTGACATTTTCAGTTGGAGCTGCAAACCTACTATTAACAATTGGATAATTCTGAAATTTTTGAAACAAAGGTCTGGGGAGCTATTAGTAGTCAGTGTCTCTTTTAGTATCTCTTGTGGGGAATTCTGGCTTTATTGTTTTAAACTAAGAAAGCAGTCTAATACAGATTAAAACCTTAAAAGCCACACATCTGAATATTTGGATTACGTGAAACTGTCTTCTGATAACTTGCATGTCTTGTCTGCATAGATGATGATTTTTTTTTTTTTTTACCATCTGTCAGGTGAAAAATAACACGAATTTAAATAAAAACAAAAAAAAAAAAACATTTTTTTTTTTCTGCAAATGTATCTGTTGAGTAATTACAGGAGTCTCTTCTATGCCTCAAATTGGCCCTGCCAGCACCCCTCTGCTGCTATAATATAGGCCAACTGCTGTTCGTCGCTCAAGTGACAGTTTGCATTCAGGCTAATGTGCCCTTCCTCCTGACACTAGCCAATCATGCCAGCCCTGGAGGACAAAGTGGGGAAGCAGAGTGGAAGTAAAACACTAGCTGTGTTACTGTAGGAGCCAGTGAGGGGATGGAAGATTTGAAATAATTAACAGTTTAGAAAACAGACACTTGATACATGCCTCTTAAAGACTTCACAGATATGATGGCCTTTTACTTGTAAGAGACTTGGACAAGTCAAAGTTAGCCAAGTGTTTAGGTGAACTAAATTACTGCATGTACATACAACTAAAGTGTAGTAAATACAGTATACAATGCAGATTTAATATAGATACCACTCATAAGCTACTTTACTGTTCCATTACTTGTTAACACAAAGAGTCTGACAATCACAGGGAAGCCATTCGGGGCATTTGGTGAAAGCAGCTTACTGAAGTTCAAATTCAGCATTGGAATGGTAAAGAAAATTGATTTAGAGAACCTTTCATGTGTAGACATCTGTTTTGGAAGTATCAGGGGTAAAAAAAGAAAAATAGGCAGACTGGATCATGATGATAGAGTAGTGGAAGCACACACTTGTTGCAACCAAGGTTTGTAGAATACAGTCTCTGCAAATACAGAGTGTTGGGCATTAAATGAAAAGGGCTTCAGTAGCAAAGGACAATACTGGGTTTCACATGTTGGCTAAGGACAAGATACACAGGCTTGTGAAAAACAGACAAAAACAAATAGGAAAGAATATTGCCTGTTCTGAAGTCTTGATTTTTGACACTGAATTGATAGTGTCAATTCAGGAATGTGAGTAAACAATATGAAAACATGAATCTACTCTACCTTGTATCAGTGCTTCAGGGTGGTGGAGGGTGTGACTATCTTTCTGACTATTTAACATTGTTTGACTGAAACGGCGTACTATAGAATCATCGCTGACAATGTCTGTCTGCGTGACCACAGTTAATTGATCTCAATACAAAAGAAACCTTTACACTGAGGTAAAATGGTAGATTCAAATCACACATTTGCAGCTGAGGAAATGGGTGATGCTTTTTCATCAATTTGAATCAAAATATGCAGAAATACATGCATGAATGTTTTGAACACCGTGCTAAATCTATGCCATGAGAAATTAAAGCCATTCTGAAGGTAAAGTTCGGTTCAACCAGGTACCAACAAAGTGTGATTAATAACATGTCTGGTGTGTGAATGTATCTATAAAAATATCTTAATAACAAAGTGTCTTTAGATTTGGATTTAATAACAAAACTTCACAAAAACCCTTTTACAGATTATTAACAGTACATGTACATTATGTGCTCTTTTTTTTTTTTTTATTGTTTTACCTAAAATGCTTGGCTGCAAATTACACTTCAAGTGTAAAACCCAGGGTAAGATATACTATTCTGTAAAAATGTTTCTGTAGTTTGAAGACTCAGTTTCGAAGCTGAGTGTAGCTCAACAAAATCTACTTAAATGTCACACAAGAAGAAGACAGGGAAAATGCAAGATGGGAGGGAGCGTATAAAAAAGGAACTTGAAGGCTATATTGAGGAAGATGGATTTAAAAGAGAGAAAAAAAGGGAACCAGCAGCTTTTACTTTTGTGTGGGTGTGTAAGAGGATGCGAGGAGTGTGTTTGCAAGTGCCTGAATATGTGCGTGCTCAGAGGAGGCGGGCATGCTGAGTGGCATCAGTCCCACCAGGCAGTGCTTGCTGCTGGCCCACTGAGGCAACATCTGCTTGGTTGGACTGTCCCGGTGGAGTGAGGTCCACAGAGGCCTGGTGGTTGGCTCGTCTTCTCACTAAGGGAAGCTTAGGGAGAACGACCTCATAGTATGGGACCACTTCCAGTGGTTGTGCATGTTTGTGTTGGTGCCTGCGAGTATGGATCTTATCCAAGCGGACACGGGGAACAAAGCAGAGCTCTCAGCAATCATTCATTGCTCTCAAAAGCTGGCCAGGAAGGAAAGGGATAGTGTGAGGCTTTGCCCATAATAAGACTGCTTTCAAAGTCAGAGTCAAGGACATCTTCACCGATAGCGTGGATGAAAAAGGTGATTTATTACAGCTTCCTTTTTCACACAAGTTATCCTTAATTGTGTTTGGGTTAGTCTTTACATACACACATGCATTACAGGCCACAGAATTTTCATAGGAGGGAGTGATTACTCCGAGACCTATTTAAGTTAAATATTTGTTGAAAGGGTAGTGTCCCTTTCAATAATTTTCCAAAAGTTGAACTTGCTGAGAAGCTCTTAAAGGGCACATATTGTAAATGTATGCCATTTCTTCAATAGTGTCAGAAAGTTGTAGCTTTTCTGTTTATAGAACCAGAGAGTGCACATGTGTTTCCCTGCCAAAAACACATCCCTGCAGCCCAGCATCGGAGCTTTGTTTGGAAGGAATAAACAGCTTTGTATAAAATGAAACAGTGGTGCTACAAAGACTTATTCTCCCCCACAGAAGGCAGCCTCTGAACTGTCTACAATGGGTTTGCTTGTAGTGCAGGCCTTTTTTTCCCCCTCCTTTACTTGCGTACATCACAAACGATACTTTTGGCTAATGCCTGCCCAGTAGCTTGTTTGGAGCAACTCTAACATGAAAAAGCAGGTGGCTTGTGCCCTTTTTCTTTCATCAATTAAAGGAGACTTTGAGCTTTTTGAGAAGCAAAAAAGGCAAAAATGAAAAGCATACAGGCGATGACAAAATAATATAAGCCCACATTACAAAAAAGGGTGACTTTTTGAACATAACATTATGTATTTATTTCTAGTAATCTCTTGAAGTGATTATATTAATTACTAAATGTTTCCCTCACTTTTACTCACATAAAATATGTAATTTTATGTAATTGGCCTTTATATAAAAATGACTTATTGCTCATAACTGTCAAGTAAATGCTTGATTGGTTTATGTTTCAGAGTGGCAAGCCATCAAGGTGTTCAATCTATTTGAGTAAGTCCCTAAGTTGACCACTAAACAAAGTGTGAAATGATTTCATGTCACAAATATTCTAAAATATGAAAAGATCAGAGAGATGCATTTCTTTTGATGGTGTAAAATAAGCTGGATTTTGAATTTGATTCCTATTCCACACAGTTCTTTAGTATCTTGGATATTCTGCTTCATTATCTGTATACTTTCGCCTTTGAAATTACTGAAAGTGTAAATTCTGATAATATCTTTGATTAACCACTAATATTTTTCATTTATTCTCAGTCTGTTAACATTTTTCAGCTGAGCTATTGACAGTTTTGGTAGAAGACACAGATGGCACCGGGAACGGACACAGGGGACACTGAAATCGGATGGAAAAATGGTTCTGCTGCTGGAAGAGATTTCAACTAACTGACTTCACAGCCTCCTCCTCGCCTACAGAACATTTTATGGGCGGGGCCAAGGGACAGCTGTTTTCAATCACCATAAGTACCCAGGCTGTACACCCTCAGATCCTTTGATTAAGTGAAACATTTAGTCCTGGGCTCTAAATTTGCTGACAGTTATTTGAAATATTTTGTGGTTTTTCCCAATCTTCTATACTCCATCTTCAGTTCTGGTTGCACCAGCTCTTTGCTTCTCATCTAAATAAATCTACAAAACAATTATCATCTTCTAAGTCTTGACACCCATCAAACCAGAAAACTTGCCATCGACTTTGAGTCTTTTTTTTTTTATCTAAGTGAATGACACATATATGCTGGAAGCCTTTCTATTTGTTGTGCTGGTTTCCTTGAGAGAAGGAATGGTTGTGGGAGATGTGATGGTATTATTATTATTATTATTATTATTTATTTATTTTTTTTTTGCATGAATAAAGCTCTATTATGAGAGCCACAGTTCACCACTGTGTTTTCAAGAGAGAATCATGATATGATTTCACAAAATACCGTATTTAAAATCACTTACATCCTGGTTGGACATGTCCCAGTAAGGCCTCTCTCCGTATGACATCACCTCCCACATGACGATACCGTAACTCCACACATCACTGGCTGAGGTGAACTTTCTGTAAGCAATGGCCTCTGGAGCTGTCCACCTGACTGGGATCTTCCCACCCTAAGAAATAGAAAGAAAGAATTAACACGTTAGAGATACTGATACTGAGGTTGATTTCGTTTCCGCTTGGGTTAAACTACAGCGAGCCGTTTTATCCTGAATACCACACAACTTGTCTCGACTCTTAAGAGTTTACGCTCCCTTCTTTCTTTCTTCACTCACCCTGTGTATTCATTCACCTGAAGCCAAAAACATTCATAAGATTCTGCTTCCGTCCCACGAGTGACTCTGCACAGTCATCGACCGACATTACATTTACTACTGTCTCGTCTCCTGTCTGAAGAAAGGAAGATAGATCTGGGCTTCTGCTCCTTCATTGAGCGTTACTGGCTGTAATTGGGCTACCAGGGCCTAAGGCATGCCACGTGCCCTCTTGAATGAAATTGACAGCCGCTTGCTTTAAATTCCACGCACACACCAAAGCAGTCTCAGCTGGTAACATATTCACAGACGGAGATGTTTGTGCGTGAACGCCCACACATCTAACTAGGCAGACAGACATGTACATGCCTGACCATACTCCCTTCATTCACATCTGAGTTGAGCTCGCCACCAGCTTAATAATGCCAATTAACTGAACCTGAGCATTTGGAGATAAGCCGCTGCTGGAAACAAACCCAAGAGAAACAGGCGCAGACCACCCCCAGTGAGGAGAATAACACACAGATAATGGTTCTCTAGGATCTTTCCAAATTGCATGCTTATGTCCAACAGTTTCCTTTTTTGGTAATGCATATATTTGTATTATGATCATATTCTGCAGGTCAGTGTTATGTTGTACTACTGCAGTGGAGAATTAGAATACATGACTGAGCACACAGAAATGTGATGGCTGATAGTAAACAGAGGCTGCTAGGAGGAATTTGGGGGGATTTTTCTACAGCATAACAGGATAAATGTTCAATTTAAGAGCAACGGCTTATATTTTCATTGCACATATCATACTGCTATCGCTCTAAAAATCTTGGATGATCGCATGTTTCTATTCTCAAATTTAATGCCCCATTCAACAAAAATGTTCTGCATTGAATCTTGGACCTCTATTTTCATAGTTTAACTTCCCCTATCGCATTAAAATCCATTTCAGTTTTGGGGCCAGAGACAGTTCTTAGCTGGTTTTCTACAATAAATGGTTTGATTTTCCACCACCAAAGAGTCCAGTCCAAACCACGTCATTATAAATGTTTGTTTGATCATTTAAATTATTAATTTAAAATGTAATCTGTTAAGTTAACTTCAAATTTTAATATTTAATTGAATCAGATCCCCCTCTCCCCTCCTTCCGCAGTTTTGTTCATGTTTTTGTTACGGTTCTTGTATTGCATAGAGACAATTTTACAACATAAATATAATTTCTTCCAGTGCCCTGTAAACAGATTCCCTAACAGCACCACCTTTGTTTAATATTTTTTTTGTGAACAACTCATATTTCCAATCACCTGGTCTCTCGTCCACACAACAGGTGAAAAACAAAAGTCAAACATCGCTTTAAGAGCAAGTTTTATTAAAATTAATTGGAGGTACTTGGATATATAAAAAGAGAGTGATAAAGGGACAGTATTGTGGATTTTTCAGGCACATAGTGCTATTTTATAGCACAACAAAGTAACTATGTTTTCTTCAGTTGCTATAAAATAAGTGAATAAAGCCTATAAAATGCAATGATTTCAGAGCTTCTCATGTCTATTCTTATATCTCAGTTCGGTTTCTATCTGGATTGTTTTATCTCCAATGAGAACTTGGGGTGTGCTGTCTGGTTCATGCTTATGGCTGGGGGAAGAAATTATTTAGAAACAGGGGGGGAAAAAAAAATCTATATACATTTAGAGTGGTCGATCATCTTTCTCTTCTGGGTAAATGTCTCATGTTTGTATGAGTATATATGAGATGAAAGATGAGGTTATAAATACAAAGTAACCAAAAAAAAAAAAAATTGCTGGAAGCAAAATGTTGTCTATTAAAATCCTTCTTTGACATAACTTCCTTGCTGCTTCTTCTCAGTTTGTACATCTGGTCTGTTGCCCCAGGACCCTATTAAGATATGAGCTGGGAGTTGCTGAAATAGGCCGAGTAAAGCTGTTTTCACACTAACAGTGGGACAGACATTAGTTATACTATTTTCAAGTCAACTGAGTCACAGATGTCTATGTACACTCTTTAGTAATTACTCCTCTGGGCCATTACTAGGCTCTGCCAAAACCCAGTCTTAACAACATACAGTGTTGACTGACTTATGAATAGACAAAGAGGGAATGCAAAACAGAGTAATCGCTTTCTTCAGCACAAAGCGCATCAATAGCAGTAAAGAGATCTTTAGGGGGCACAGAGGATGATACTTATGTTCTGTTGTTGGAACAGTGCTATGAGGGATGCTGCTAATATAGTTCCTAAGGCTAGTCTATGAAAATATTGTCAGAGTTGATCTGTGGCTTATAAAACAATAAAAAATAAGAATGAGATCAGAGCATTGTTATGGCTCCTCAAAAACTTTGAGTTTGTGGTTCCTAAGCCACTATTTTAGTTATTTAGTGGAGTAATTCAAATCTTTGCCTATTTGAAAGACCCAATTGTCCCCAAACTTCCTGGCCTTTATCTTCAGATGTAATTTCAGCTTTCCACTGCATTCCACTTTCCTCATGCATTTATTTTGTGAAGTAAAGCATTCCCTCCAGCCGCATCACACATGATGCTACCACCTCCATATTTCACAGACGGATTAATGTCATCAAGCTTGCATGATGACATTGTCCTTAAAATGTAACAATTGACACTGTGGTCAATGACATCATTCTAGTTTCTTCAGACAACAGGCCATGTCTCCACAAATTAAGGTGGTTGTTAACTATGAATGTTTGCAAATTGTGGTTCTTTTCTGGGTCGCTTCTGGAGTAATAACTTTTTCCTCTAAGAGTGGCCTTTCAGGCCAACTTGATACAGGATTCATGTCAATGTGAATAATGGGACTCACTTACCAGCTCTGGACAACATCCTCAAAAATTAACTCAATACTCCGGCACTTAGGAAATAGAAATAATTGTGTCTATCTTAGCTGACTTAAAACAAATTTATTTCTTGTCATACAGAGACATGAGATGGTTATGTGTCTTTTTAAACAAATATCTGATTTCAATAGTATATTTATGCTGCAGTTTCTGTTTTCTCTGTCAGTATTAAAGATAAATATTTCTAACTCCTATCTCGGACAACTACCTCAGACTCTGTGGAGAGGAGCTAGAGTTCATAGTCACAGCAGCATCAGAACTTCTCAACCTCGAGTGGAGAAAAATCCAATGATATACCCCACAAACTCTCTGGATAATAACTAAAGTAGGTAACACACAGTGCTTGATTTTCTAGCCATATTGGGTGGTTCCATTTTCTGCTTGACAAATTTTGGCTCTTTAAATAAAAAGCAAAGCTTCAAGAGGGTGTGAAAACATGAAATTTATGTGAATGAGAAAAAAAAAAAAAAATCTAAGTTACTCCTTACATATGCTGGTGGATAATACATCTCGCTGTGTTTGCACACAAAATTCCAGGGCAGAAAACCTTGAGCCAACATTTGAACGTGTTGAAATCTTTGCATCAACAAAGTGAAATTACACAACGTGACTGGCTCCACCTGCTTGTGACCGCCTCTGACAGGTTGTGACTAGAAGTGACAGCTTGTGATAAGTCTGAAATGTCACAGTAAAGAGGACGTGCAGAGACTGTCAGTTTAACAGGTATTATGCTGAAACGAATGTTTTCCTTTGACAACTGGATCTGGGAGACAAAGGACAAACGTTTGCTGGTCAGGTGACATGCGGTGTCTCTTGTGAATGTGTTGCACTTGAGCAGGACATGATGCACCTGTCAAGACGTGGTGCTAGCTTGAGCTGTGAATCCGCTAATGTGCAGATCACTTCATGTAGATTGTCAACGACGTGCTGTATGTGGAATATGTGGTAAAATTTAGAACACAAATACCCGTCACAGAACAGTGAACAGTTGTCACAAACATCTTCCAGATAAGCTTGCTGTAGAAAAGCCCAGTACTTTTTTGGTTTTACTCAGATTTTTTTTTTTTTCTTCTTCATATGAGTCATTTAGGGACTCTGAATAAACTTTCTAAGCCATCTGGAAGTCAACTATGAAAAACTTTCTCCCTGCCCCCCCCCACCTCCCATTCCTTCCCTCTCTCCGATGCCTTTACTCCACGAACGTCAGTAATCTATTTCCAAACAATGCACACTCAAATGGGCTTCAGCACATTTACTTAGGCTGGGCAGAGTGCTCCATCAACATAGTTTTAATGAAATCCTGAGTGCAACGATCTGCCCTGGATGTCTGCCCAAACAGAATGAGAAAAAAGAGTGAAGACATGCAGTTAGAGCCAGAGAGGATGAGTGACAGAGGGATGTGGGGGGTGGAGGCCATAAAGAAAAAAACAAAAAACACAAAGTCATTTGATGACTTTTCTGACTTTCTTTTCAATAACGTCTAATCAAAATGAACAGAGGTATTTAAATTAAACAATGTCAAACTTTGGGGAAATCTTTACTTGTACAAATTGTAAACAATTTGACATTCTGCAATGATCTCTTTGTTTCTTTAGTTTAAGTTTTGGTACTAACTTAACTTGGGAATTGAGAATTACAAGAAGCGTAGTACTTGATTTGCAAAAATCTTTTCCTTATTTACTGTATCATATAATGATGGATGTGGAGTGAGGGCTGAGGGCTGGACTGAGAGAGTGAAAGAAAAGAAATCCAACCTACAGTGTCTGACCACAATATTCAAGCCCACTACGGTATTGTATGAAGTTGTAACCACAATTTACAATATGATACTTTGTTTCAATAATTATCCCACTTCTCAAAACATCAAAAAATGAACAATGCAATTTTAATGAGCACCTTTTAAACTGATACCTACGAAGTCACCAAGGTAGTGAATGGATCCCACCTGTGTATAATTAAAACTCATTATACCTACAGCTTCTTTGTGAAGGACTTAGAGGTATGCAAGAGGACATTAATAAGCAAATGTTGACATGGAAACAAAGAAACGCATCATACGGGTCAGGAACTGAGTTGTGGAGAAGTTTAAAGGGAAACAGGTGGGAGAGTCTGCCAACATCACGACTGTAAGACATGAAATTCACAAATCATTATGGAAGCGTGGTAAGGGGAAAGCCATTGCGATTAAAACACTTCAGTATTTTTTTTAAAAGATCCCTCTTCATCAGACTCTATTGCACTTACTAGCATTTAGTTGACAATTTAGACCAAATCAATTCTGCAGGTTTTAAAACAGGCCTTTTCATACCATCTATTGGCACCACCAAATTAAATCCAGCTAGTATCTATCTCTCTTTTGTGTTAAAATCTAATTTTAGAAATTGACCTTGGCCTCAATTTCTTCAGAGAATGTGGGATATAAGCAATTACAATCACTTATCTAACTGGGGCGAAAGCTGAATAGCCCTAATTTTTCCCTTCAGTGCTACTGGGACTGTGGTTGAGAAGTGCCCTGTTATAAAAACACTAAAGGGCTAAAATTGATGTATTGGGGGGTTTTATGCCTCAACATGTGGTCATCCAATCACCTCCTTGTCCCCAAAATTTGGAATTAAAATATAAATATGAGATTTAGTTCAAACTTAACAGCTGTGCCACTAACTGTGTTTATTTAGTTCTGTAACATTTCTAAATGAGCTGTTATTGAGAATGGGAAACAAAAATGGAAGCTGGAATTCAGGCAGTTTATCCAAATGGAAGCCAGAAATATTACATATAAGGTCTATCTATAATGTGTGGATTATTTTAAGAATTCACACTTGGATTTCTGGCAATGAAATACAATCTGAACATATAGGGGTAAAATTAGATTAAAAAACATTTTTCTCAGCCAGAAATGATAGCAATATGAAGGTAGAAATATCGATTGTTTATGCCACGCCTTGTGTTTTGCAACATTTTAGTTTTGAAAAAGTCTGGTTTCGATGAACTAAAATAACAAATCTCTCCTTTGTAACTTTGCATTCTGTGCAGAGGTATGTTTATTGAGAGCTTTCATATAAATCAGGTATCTTTTCCTTTGGTTTAGTGAGCAGGATTACGTGAGCATGATTTGTTTCATTGTGAGAATGCAAATACAGTCAAACAGTCGCAGATGGCAAATCAAAGCCCTACTTATACTGACTGGCAAATATGACAGAAGATATAAATCAAACTAACAATTTATGCGGATGAGTACACTTTGTTACAGAAACCAGGTATGTATCATGTTTGTTGTTTTTTTACAATTTATAACTGGCTCATATAATAACATTAAATAGGACATTTTTAGATGTCCTATTTATTTAAACCTGTTAAATGGTTTATTCACCCTAATCTTCACTGTATTTAGAAATCCTCACTTTCAGTCATCAGCAGCAGCTTAAAGAAAATAATGTCTTAAAGCAATGTGCTTGTGCTTGATTGGATTCATTCCTAGTAGCATGTTGGATCACTCCAAACATGCTACTGATTGGAGGATGTCCTCACTGGAAGTGAAGACATCCTGGGCGAGTCAGGTCAACCCCTCTCTACATGTTTGTATGGTATCAATTTCCATGGTGCAAATGCTAAGCCACTAAATGAAAAAAAAAAAAAAAAATCACATGGGAGACGTGGAGGACAACTGTGTAGAAAATATAAAGACAAAAAAGGGGCATCCACATCATCATTATGGACTTGTACCTCATTAACCAAGAATCTATCACCTTAACTCTGAGTGTATGTAATTGTTTTACAGCAAACAAAGAAACATGTTTAAAAAAAAAAAAAAAAAAAAACTTGTTGCCCTGAAAGCAGTGAGAGTGGGATGGGATGCTAATAGTAAACAAACAAATGACAGAAACAACGGGGCAGTCCACATAGTGTGAGCGCTGGAGCCAATCTGAGAGAATGTCACGCTGGCCACGGGGATTTGACGGATGAGCTTTGGTACCGGCTCTTTGTGACCCCGCCTTTCAGCCTCTCTCAGCGTCAATGGCACAAGCAAACATGGAGGCAGACACACAATCACCTCTAAAGACACATGAGGGATTGTATGCGAGTGTATATAATAACAAACACAAATATCTAATCACATTGGTGAGGTTCGCATTGGACATGAGCCGTCGACAGTCTTGACATTACTAGCTGAGCCACAGGTGGAAATTATATCTAAAACCTGACCCTCTACTGCCCACTGACAATGAACCCTCCGTTACAGATATAATATGTGTGCACATCTACATGTGCTGGCTTCTCTGCTCAAAAATATGCATTAAATCTGTAACGGGCATCTTTAGCCAGACTGGAAGTGTTTTGTGAAAGATGCTTTTGCCTCGAGCATAGGAGTTTAAGTATGCTTTGAACTTGTTGATAAGTGATGGCAAAATGGAGTCTGTGATCTGTGGTGAAGAAAGAGCTGTGATAAAAGAAAAAAAAAATTGTCTGGATCTACTGATTTTGATGCGTGCCTTTGGTCATAAGATATCGATCAATGCTGAAACAAAACTCTGGTTAGCAGAAGCTAAAATGAGAATCTTCCATAAGATGACTGGACTCAGCTGAAAATCATCTGCAGGGAACCCAGGACACAACTGATGCTATCAATAGAAATCGGTGAATGTGCTTGGACATCTGATCAGTACGTCTTCCATCAACGTTATTTTGTATACCGTCCAATGGAAGGAAAACTTGGGGCAGAATGTGAACTTGATTAATGGAGTTATATTCCTTTTGGCCTGAGGTTCCTTGGGCTCCCTGGAATAAACTGGAGAGAAGGGAGTCTAAAGGATGTCTAAATTTTTCTCCAAGATGTCTTTTTTTTTTTTCAAAAATGTAAGAACATTTTCAATTTCAGAGCAAAATTTCTTGTTTTAACTTTCGGATGTTATGATACTTTTCTATAAGTTTCCTTGTGCACACCAAAAAAAAAAAAAAAAATCTTGCTTGCTCATAAATAAACTGTGCTTCTCCTCAAATTTAATGCCTCCTTGCAGTCAAGCTTTCCCCGTGAGTAAAACTTACGCCCTCAGTTTTGTTCTCTCTTCTCATTGACATCTGCATTTTATGAGCACAAGAGACATGCCCAAAGAAGGAAGCGATGCCAATGCTACACTATCATTAAACTGACTGGAGCTGCTATCAGGTTACCACTTATTTCTAAGAGGGAGCAAAGTAAATCTAAAATATACCTAAGGATGAAAATGGCATCCTTAGGAAAACAGCAAGAGATGCAGGATTAAAACAGAAGCAGAAGGCATTAGTGCACAAGCAACTGAAACTTAGCACAGATTCAGAGTTTTGGTAATGAGGATAATCTATCTGTAAGAATGTAGGATTTTGCTATTGTTTTGACCAAGGGCAAAACAATAGCAAAAGTTTTGACCAAGGGCACCACAATATAGGAATTACCTGAAAATGTAGGCTCTTATTATTCAAGAGAAAAAAACAACAACTTTAATATCAATGGATGAATGGATGATTAAGAGAGAGAATGCTACATTTTTCAAAGTTTTATTTTTGGACACCCTAGTCAGGACTCATGTCTCATCCGATGGACCAATCAGAAAACAAATGAATACGCAACCTTTTCTGTATTTCCTTTTGAGCAAGATACAGAGGCTAACTGACATGGAAAAAAAAAAAACAAACAAACAAAAAAAAACACACACACACAAAAAACAGAAAAATTAAATGTTGCTGTTAAGAAATAAACAAAGCACACCTAACACTGATAAGATAAAACACCCAGTGGCTAAAGCCTTTAAAATAATTAACACAGTGCACCTTAGTAAGACCAGTGCAGTTCAAGTATTGTTTTGAAAGCCTAATTAATCATGACTTTGGTGAGGAGCCAACATAGAGGGAGGACAGCCTCCTTCTGTCTTAAACTCCATAACACTGCTCTGGAGTGAACCCACATCCAGGGTTAACACAATTACCAGCATGTCCTCCCAACCATGATCCAGCATCACACTGCAGGCACTGTAATTGGTGCGCCCAGAATTGCAGACAAAAATTAGAAAATCAGCAGAGGGAGAGGGGTGATTCATTTGCTCGAGGAGGCCGTTGGTAACTATGTAAATCGCCGGATGTCGCTGCAATTTAATTTGCTTATTCTGTTGTCCTTGTGTAAAATGCAAGTCTTGCCCACAGACTGGTCAAAGCATCGGGTCATAACCACTGAGCCTGGAAAGTGAAGGGCACGAGATACATGCAGCTTAATTACAAAATAGGACCACAACGTCCCGCGGTGCTTGTGCCGTGCGTGGCATTGGTCTGCTCCAAAGATTTCAAGGCACACTGGATCAGAAACGTGCAGATATCAGAGTCTGTCGTTTGTTATAATTTAATTTATTTAAAAGCCTAACTGCAGGTGGATAGAAGAGGCAGCAGGTTGCGGCATGTGGAGCTCCTCTCTTGAATTGGCAACTAGTGGAGTTTTAGTTAAAAACTGATTTGACTTATTTTATCAAAGCAGTACCCTGAAAAACTCCACCTCACCTCATCAAAAACCTCAGTGTCTTTTTATCAGACAGCTCTCTCGGTCAGATAATCCCTTTAAGGAGGACTTTGTAGAGTCTTGCATTAACCAACATCAAAACACTGGCCACAATCTATAAACCCACTCCTTTTGAGTCCTGTTATATTAGCCAGCTTATTCAGCTTTGTTGCTAAATAATACCCATTCAGCAAGGTTTAGCCACAGGGGTCAAGCACACAAAGCATAGTATTCCTAGGGAGCAATTAGCTCTCAGTCACCCGAATGTAAGGTCAGATCTCCTCTGGCTTTGACGACACTGCTGCTCATCACACCAGTTGACAATCAACTCTCCCTGATCGGCTAATGCAATGTTGTTTGACATTCACTTTAAAAAAAAACAACAAACTTACTTCTAAATCAAATAGTTTTTGTCTAATGCCATTAAGAAGGTGATAAATACAAAATAAAACTTTTGTATTATTATTTTTTTGCTTGTTTTTCTTTATATTATATTTAGATGAGGACAGTTTATTTAGAAGGTTTCTGTTTTACCTTTGTGGCGCCAACTCACAGGCTTTCACAGTGGTTTTGATCTCAAGGTCTGCAAGCATTGTAATGCCTCTGATGTTCGTCCTAAAATATACCTTTATAGATAATATATTCAGATTGCATTCATATTTATTCATAATATATAAGACCCTGCCACTGAGCTACAATCTTCTGTTGTACACTATGAAGCAATTGCAAAAGAGGAACCCCCATGGCAGTTCTGTAAAACACGTTAAACTTTCCGCTCTCAGGCAACTCTGTTAGAAACGAGTGTGTGAGGCCACTGGAGGCTGTCAGCGCAAAAATAAAGAATGGGGCAGGTGAAATACAGGACACGGCTGAAAGAAAGCAAGAGAAGTTAGAAATAAATATGAGATTATAAATCCACCTCTAGCAAAAATAAGAGTTCAGAATAAAAGGAGTCTACTCTTAGCTCACAATAATGATAAAAAAAAAAAAAAAAACATTTTCATTTTCCAACATTTTACCTCAGTTAAAAGAATAATTGTTCTCTCAGCTATACCATTTAGGAACACAATGTTTATTTAGAGTCATAAACACATGTGAAATGAGATGCATTTTCAGAGATTATTCCGGTGGTGATTGACCTCTTAACCTTCTTTGTCTAGCCAACCTCATTCAAAACGAGTGTTATTTATTTAGAATTCAATTCAGTTTCTGTATGAGATGAAAACACCTTCACCTAAAGTGGATTTCTTTTCAGGGGTTTTCACATTTTGCCATTTCTGCAGTTGGTTCAATGTCTCAAGCGTCGCCGTAACAGAAACAACATATAAGCAGACAACACGCTCAGATTATTAAAGTCTGCACATCAGCAAAATTGTCGCCATTATTTCTTACTAAAGTGGAAGTATTACAAACCAAGCAATTTCGATATTTAAAAAAAAAAAAAAACGAAATGTACGCATTTACAGCAAGATCTCCACCATGACCAGACGGTTGTGTTGTGGTAAAAGTAAATAAATTTAAAAGGCCGATTACATTAAATGCAAAAAATATCCATCTTGTCATATTTCAGTAGTAAATAAAAATAGTTGTGAAATAAAAGCAAAATAGGAAGTATTAATTTTTGAATGAATGAATCTGCCTTAGTGCATTTTAAGTATTTTCCGTATATCATTCCTCTTTTGAATGTTATTGAGTAACATTACGTCCGTGAAGTGTCCGGGATCTATTTAAAACTGTAGCAGATGGAAACACGTGTGCCACATGCAGTAAACAACCTAATTTGTAACAAAGGACTTAAGCAGATTCAATGAGGTGACAGCGGATACACAGTCGTGGTGAGAGCCCCACACAAACACACTTTTGCATACATTCTGAAGCACGCAGACACTCAAAACCACCCACGCAACCCGAGGCGAGCGTGGCGTCCTAATGACCTGGCCCTGTGTGTTTGTGAGGGTGTAAAAGTGTGTTTTGAATTAGGAAGAGGAGAGGCAGAAGATGAACTAACGATGGCTGCTAATAATTACAGATCTGTGGCGTAGAGGAGTTAATGAGGAGCCAAAGCCTCCCATGATGCCCCAGTAATAATGAATGAGGAGGGAGAGAGAGGGACGAGGAAGCGAAAGACAGAGAGAAAGAGGTAGGAGATGTCATTTCGAGAGGCTGCAGTGCCCTTTGGTTTCTCTGCTCTTTGGGCATGCCAACAAGAGAGGAGCTTTCCCAGAGGAGGCTTGTCTCCACGCTAATGAAGATGTGACAGTCCTCCAGTCCATGACTTGCGGCGTAGCGCAAAAAGCAGAGGAGTGGGCTTAAGAAAAAAACAACAAAAAAGAAAGAGTGACAGTTCTTCTAAAATGAATGATGCTGAAAAGGTGAAGGGGCTTCAAAAAAAGAGTGAGATATTGTCAAAGTGGAAAGTTGACTGACATGGTTTGAAGGGTGTTTTTAAATTGCTGTTTGTCAGTAAAATAAATGCACGGAGACTTTAAATTATAACTACTAGATTAGTCAAGGGGGATTACCCAATGCACAGAAGCAAAATAAAGAGGAGAATTAAAAACGCTCACCAGAGAGCTGGTGTAGCTGGGATCTGACGTGTCTTCCTGCAAATAGCGTGACAGGCCAAAGTCGGAAACTTTGCACACCAAGTTGCTGTTGACGAGGATGTTTCGCGCAGCCAAGTCACGATGGACATAGTTCATTTCTGAGAGGTATTTCATCCCTGCTGATATCCCGCGAAGCATTCCCACCAACTGGATCACCGTGAACTGGCCATCGTTTTGCTGGAGGACAGGGATGAGAATAAAGGTCAGTCATTCATTAGTTGCCATCATCACAACGATTGACTCACAGTCACAAGATGCTTTCAATTGCAATAAACAAATTTTGTATATTCTCTACTAAAATACAGTGGCTCTCTAAGCAGAAATTCCTGGCTCGGTATAATTTTGGCAGAGCTTTAAAATCTGATTATTATTTGTAAGTGAAGTGTTTTTAGCATCAGCTAGAACTTAGAGACTACTGACCAAAGCAGTGGTAACAGTAACAGTAAGTGCCTTCTAAAAAGTAAACAACTTGAAGCTCAACTAGTATTTGCAGCTTCCATTACGGACAAGCCAGATGTAACCCGGAGAAAACATTTTCTGGTCAGAAGAGACAAAGATTGAGGTAATCGGCCACGATGGCAAAAGTATGTTCGGGGGGACTTAAAGTGACTATTTCTAAACTTATAAATACAGCACCAACCATCATGTTGGTTTCACTCCAAATGAGGGCAAAATAGTAAATGGACTGAACTTCTGCATCACATTTTTAGACGTACTGACCACTCAAATGGCTTTTACAGAGGAGCGATATTTACCCTTCCACACTATCAATGCCCACACTCTTATAGAACTATGTGGTATATGATAGGAATTTTTTTTTTCCACTTCTCCTCAAATCGCCTGCTAACTGGCTGAGAAATGGTCATATTTCAGCTGAGTGAATGGATCTGATTTTGGCATGGAAGTTGAAGCTACAAAGTGGAGTAAATGACTGTACTATTTTCTGATGCACCAAGGCTACTCATTTGGATAATCTTCTTCTCCAGAATTAGAAAAGCCTGGCAGTTTATAATTATTAACACAACAAGAGGGCACATGCACATAAAAGACAATGATCGAGATGCAGTGAATTGTCACTCAAACACCCACATATGAGAGGGACGTCCAGTGCCGCGCAACTTCATCTGCTCCAATGTTTATTTTTCCATTTCCTCCTTCTTACCAATTGTATATTAGTTTTAATTTGGAGCTTGATACAATTCTGGGATCTGGTATTCAAGTATCCATCTGTCCAATATTATCGCTTGGCACTCTTATCCGTGTCTAAATGCTCTCAATCGTAGGCTTTGAACCTTTGAAACAAAACAACAATTAAGAGGGTAAGAAGGGATCGATAGAAACACAAGTCGGATGCGGTGGTTAGCAAAGCCAACTTCAAAGAGCCTATTTAAACCCACCATAGATCAAAGTGAAATAGAATGGCAATCCATGAGATTGAAGGAGGGGAAAAAAAATGTTGAATATTGATTAAGCCGCATGTCGGCTCAATCATCACTATGAAAGAAAGAGTCTATCAACAGCTTCAAAGGTTATTAGAGTAAATAAAGGCTGATTAACAAATGTGTTGTGGAAATTTTAAGATTATAAAAGACTGATATCATAGGGATTTTAATTAAATACTAAAATAAAATACGTAGAAATAAACATGTTTTCAGTGTGTACCACCTCAGTTAAATCGGCTCAATCTAAATTATACTGAACTAAACAAATTCCACCATCAATTTATATGAACATTCCATCTGATTCCCACAAACAACTACATGCAACTCGCTTTCATAGAGTTTACTCACCCTTAGGAATGAGTCAAGGGCACCATTCTCCATAAATTCTGTGACAATCATGACTGGACGGCTCTTTGTGACGACGCCCTCCAGACGGATAATGTTTGGATGGTCAAACTGGCCCATGATGGAGGCTTCAGACAGGAAGTCTCGCCTCTGCTTTTCAACGTAGCCAGCCTTCAGGGTCTTGATGGCCACATAGATCTCCCTCTTACCAGGCAGCTTCAAACGACCCTTGTACACTTCTCCAAATTCGCCTGGTCAGAAACAATGGAGCATAGTGGAGCTGTCATCAGAACGAAGAGCCGATCTCCTTGATCAGTTCAAAGTCATTGTAGTTTTTTTCAATTAGTCACACCTTAGATGCCCTAACGTGCTCATTCACTATGTGTGCTTCAGGCATGCTGAGTGTTTTCTTAGCACGGATAGTAGTGCTGATCTGCTAGTGATACTCACAACAGTGTGGTTCCTTCTGACTCACAGCAGTCACCTTATCCTAAAATACTGCCAAGCGTCTTTGTATTCCCAAACTGAAGGAAATCAGCCAAGAAATATCTAGTAAATTTCTGGCACCAATTTCATTAATTATCACCAGCTTGCTGTCCTGTAGAGACACCACACCAAGATTTCAGCAGAAACGGAAATCCTTAATTAGTTAGCCACCTTGCTTTCTTATCTTTACCCGAACTCACACCTAGCTTGCTGAGCAAGCCATGGTTCGGGAGCTATTCCAGGTCCAATCACACTACCACTATTTTTGCATCATAATGAAGGAGCACAGAATGCTCTAGTGCCTGTAAAACTAAAGTGTTTCCAACTATAGGGAGAGGCATGAAATAAACATGAACACAATGCAGCCGTCTGTTTAAAGATGTTCTTTCAGAACTGCTAGTAACCAATTGTATACTTTAAAAGACATCGTGAGTTCGATTTCAAACAAGGGTCCACACTGTTTTACATGTACATTTGATGAAAGTGTGTGACTGAAGGCAAAACGTTGCAAAAAACAACACTATTATTCACTAAAAATAAATAAAATAGAAAAACAGAAAATGAACTGAAAGGCTTGAGTTATTCTCCTTGGGGTCCCAAGCGCACCATGTTGCTGGTGCGCTTGACTTTGACCCTTGACATGACTGATTTATTTGACAAACAGTCTGACTCTCTGACCTGCCACAGATGCAGGTTAAACTCAATGGCACACAGATGTGCACTTCATATACGACATGCAGAAGCATCTGAAATCCCAGCAATCCACATCCAGATCATGTCTCAAGAAACAGCAAATGTGCAGACAGAAATGTGTTGCTTCAATATACTGTTTGTCATACCTGCACCGATGACCTCCTCAATCTTGACAGTGGAGACATCAATCTCTTTGGCGAATTCTCGCACTGCCTCGTTGGGGTCCTCGTAAGTGAAGGGGTCAATGTAGATCTTCATTCCTGGTGAGCCTGAGAAGTGGGTCGGGCAGCCCAGTGGGGAGGGGCAGTTAGACATGTCGGCTCGCAAAGAGAGTTCTAGGACAACCAAAGCGCTCAGTGAGCTTTTCAAGAAGGAGATAGTCTTCCTTTACACTTAAGTGAAATATTCTATAAATGTCAGATTGTTACAATTAGTCCCTAGATCGTAGCTTAAGTCTCAATATAACAAAATGTTACAACCTCTACAAGCTCTTAGTACTGGAGACGCTGATTTCTTTAGAGCCCAAATCAGCAACAAGACAGAAAATGACAGGTGAACATATATTTGCCTTGTACAGAATAAGTGGTAGGTTACAGGGACAACTTGCTTCAAAGAAGGGAGAAAAAAAAAATCTTTGCTGGAATAAAATGTGAAACTAGAAAAGGAAAATAAGAAAGCAAAGCATTAGAGGCGACACAGAGCGTCTACGGTGTATAGAAAGCATAAATGTATGCCTTTTTTTATTCCTTTATCCCTTACACTGGCAATATCTGCTCTTTCATCATGGTAGAACCAATTTTCCAGCAGCGTTTTGCTATTGGAGCTCATAAAAAGATAAAACTACCATGCCATCAACAAGCTCTTTATGCAATTCTGCAACAAGCGGACAGTTCACAGACCGGAGATGTCTTTCCAAATGAAGGAAAGGTTTACTGTGTTGCCAGGTTGGGTGGGTGGGAAAAAAAAATAAAAATCACTTGTAAACAAATTTAATATGCTCCAAAAGGACGAACAGCCAGCAACCAGACATGAAATCATCATCTCTGCTGTGACATCGAAGGACAGGCCAGTTTCATAGGGGCTGCTTAATCCAAACTTTGCCAGCTGTAATTTGAATAAACCTGTCTTCAATCAAGTAAAATGTATGCCTGCTCATTTGCATGAACTACACAGAAGGACAGAAGGGTCTCAAGAGACAATGTGAGGGTAGGTTCCAGGGATCAAATTACCTCACCTTGCAGTTAACACTGTAATTGCTTGGAACCCAGTTTAGGTTAATTTAGTTCATCATTTGATTTTGTTCATTGTAAAGAGTTTTTAGAGCTTTGCTTTGGAAACTGTTTTGCTATTTCCAAGGGTTGCCGGGGCACAGCTTGATATTTCGACAGGGGAACCATGTCTGGCTACAAGCACATGCTAAAACACTTATAGTCTCAAGCTAAAATTGAATCTCAAACTCTGCACACCCATTACTTTCTAACTCTCACTCTAGAGCCCACTTTTATCTATAATTGAAAACGCAAACAGTTTATTTTTCTGCCTCCCCATGGTACAGCCCTGGTTAACTGGACTCATCTTTTTCTGACCACTGGCTAAAAACATAGACTCTCAATTTAACATGAATATTTTAAAGGGACCTCGTCTAAGTGTATGAAGTAAATGTATCTGAACATCATTTCTATCTTTACCAACATAAAAAACTTGTCCTCTGTAGGGAGAGGATGCACAGCTCTTCTCGTGGACTTTGAGGAATTGAGCAACATTTTTGCAGTTTTCTAGAACATCAGCATCAATTAGACTGTGTTTTTCTTTTATAAAATTGAAAACATGAACATATAAGGGAAAATATATGTTGTCATTCCTCTTATGTAACTTATAGAGATCAAATATGTAGCTCTTTACTCTGTGCTAACAAAATATGTGCTACTGTGTGCTAACAAAAAAGCTGTGTAGCTGCCTAGTTGTGCAAGGGCACATTTTTACCTCTGCCACTTATGAAGAGAACAGTCTTGAGTAATGAACATGTTCCATTTAGAATGAAAAAGGGATATTATCACGGAACAGAAATTAAATGAAACTTAGCAATGCTTCCTGGTAAACACGCCAAAAAAAAAAGAAAAAAAAGAAAAAGAAAAGAAAAAGGACAAAAGCTCCAGAACCAAAGCCTTAGAAGCGTGGACTTGTTTGAGAGTTGTCCTGGAAGCATAGAGCGAGTTTGTGCAATTTAAGTCAGTTGGTTTTTCTTTTTTGGCTGATTAATTAAAGTTACATTTTACCGTACACTACTTAACCATGAAATTTTCAGTCATTGACCTATTTGTCTGCTATGCTTGTTTACTAAGTGGGTCTAATGTATTCACAAATCAACCACACCGGACCAGCGCTTCCAATGATCTAATACAACCATGGGGCAAATCAAATTAGTGGTCTTTCTTAACAGGATTTACATTCAGTCTTAAGACAAATAGGAATTCCGGCTTTTTTTTTTAAAGCTAATCTTTTTAAGTTAAAGGACCGTTTCATACTTTCAGCAACGGGACTCGCTGTCCACCAATTTATTTTCTCTGACAAAAATGTAATTTCCATACGTCTAAGCATTAATGAAGAGCTGGCAATTAACTGTTTTCTGTAATTATATTTGTTGAGGAATTAACAAACAGCAGCAGGGCAGTATATCCCTACAGTGGGTTCATTTTCATTTCATGTCTGTCTAAGAAGCAGACTAATCTACTTTAGTTGCTCACGGTATTATGAGCTGAGGTTCCTGACTCAATCTAAACTAATTATCCATTGTTTGATGTTGGAAAATCATCTGTCACACACTTAGGCCAATTAGTGTGAAACTCACTCTCAGTTTGTATGTGTTAGGGTTTAAATGGTACAAAGGCACATTGTTGTTTTTGTGCTATTGTGTGTAGGTAATGTGGGTGAACTATCTGGGCCCTATTACAAGTCATCATCATTCAAATGAAAAATGGTAGGGGTTTAACACTGAATAGAGATTCCTTTTGAGACTTACAAAACCTTTATTTTAAAATGTTCTTTGGCATTAGGACCAACGTAAAATTACACAGGCATAAAAACTGAAATATATTGACTTGTCAAATAAGTAAAGCAAAAGTGGATTATTAGCATTCCCCCAAACAGTCCTTAAAGTTACTCTTGATTTGTGCATAATCTTGTCTAATAAGCAATGAATGCATTGCTACAACCGTACCTGCAAATGCCACCATGTCTGCCAAAGTGTAAAATACATCCCTCAGAAAAGTTAAACAACAAATGTGTTATGGAATCCAGCAAGCGCTAGTTTTATTTGGTGGGTTTCCAATTTCATTAGCTAATTAAAAAAAATAAATAAGTATGGCCTTTTATTGCAAAAGCAAGACAGATTTAGAACTTTGAAATTCAAATGATTCCTTGGTGAAAGGAAAAGAGAAAAACATGCAACAGCGTTATTGGGGAAATTCTCAGAGTCCACTAAATTAGGTCACCTTGGTTCATCATATGAACTATTATTTTTTTTTATTTCATGTGTTTACCAGTTTGTTTGTTTCAATATCCCGCCTGGGGTACACTGCAATGTAAAAGGCAGTCATTCAGTTGCTTCTCTAAATCTACTTTATTTACACAATGAGGAAGACGTCATAGGATGTGTGTGTGTGTGTGTGTGTGTGTGTATGTGTGTGTGTGCGTGTGACAACATCTGCAAAAGCAGGCAGCTGGATGAAGCACAGTTTTTGGAAGTTTATATAAAACAATTGACGGAGGGGCTCTCTTTTATTGTTGTGCTGAATACTGACATTATCAAACTGTCACTCAAATCTTAAGAGAATAGAGGAAAACAAAACACCATGAGGTGTTGTGTCGATAGAGGGAGTTTCTGAGTGTAGGAAGTGTGAAGGTTTAACAACCAAATCTGTGAATAGGACCCCTTATAAGCATTTCATTTCCTTTTCATTTCAGATCTCTTGCTTAGTTTTTCACTTCTTTGAACCTTAATTTTTTTACAAGCTGCATTATGCTAATTGAATCAGGTTCAGCCAAACATAGTTATGACAGAATTGACTCCTATAGTTCATGTCCACAGCGGCTTTAATGAGCCCCAAGCTGCCACCTTTCTGTGACTTTGACACAAAGTAACTGTGTTGAAACACTTTGCTGTGTCAGGTTCAACAAAACTCAATTCCCCGGGTGAGAGTCCCTTTCTCAGACTGCTTGGTTGGCAGATTGTAGAGCTTTCATATGAGCTACAAAGCCTGTACACGTTCCTTTGTGTGCATGTGTGCGTCTGAGTGTGCCTGAGATTATTTGTACGCCCCTCTGGGCTTTGTGTTCCTCATCAGTGCATGCCCAGAAAGGGCTTAGACAAGACTCAATCATGGATATCATGCAGCCCGAAGAAATTTTAGTCAATGTCACAGCGCACAGGAGAGACAATTATATCCACAAATACCTACCTGATCAATTTAGTTTTATGACATCTCTATTTTAACTTTACGCTGAACATAATACGGTGCCTTGTAAGTATATTTATACACCTTGGACTGTCAAACACTTTGATAGACATATTCAAAGCTGCAGTAGAGAGCAATTTACTCCCTTGGATTTCATTTAGATATATTAGGGTATAAAAAATGCATTTTTGTCACATTTTTTCTAATCTATTCTCTTTACAACTATTGGCTTCTTTATGGTGGTCACATAAAATGCCCCCCGTCTCCTTGGGAAATGGTCCAGGGTGTACCCTGCATCTCGCCCCAATGACTGCTGGAGATAGGCATCAGTCACACTGTGTCCATGAAAAGAAAAAGCAAGTTTAAATAATGGATTGATGGATCTTTTAAACCTTTTTGTTGTCTTTCAAAGTATTATATTAATAAAGCCCATTGTTCTCTGAATCCTTTGGGAGATGAGCCTGCACCTAGATGTATGAAAAAGGCTGCTATGATAAATAAACTCCAACTTTTGCATTATTCTTAGTCATCACTCTTCAGTTTTTCCACTTTCTAATTTGTAATTCTAATGTGTTATTGTATTGCATTGCTCCGGATCTGACAGCAGACATCCATTAAGTGAGGGCAAGTCAATAAAGCCTAATATGTTGCATAATTACAATAAGAAAAACACAGCGCAATTTTGAGTTGCCTGTCTATTACCAAAGTGTAGTGTCCACCACTTCCTGCATAAACAACCATTATTTTAGAAAATTAATGTAAACATGCCGGGGTGGCTTCTGCGTCGTTGCCATTTGCAGGCTTGTGTTTAATCTAAAATGTGCACAGTAATAATAAAAAGGATCACATTTAAATAAAACAAGTGAGAAAAGGCTGTAAAAGAATTTAGTCAAATTTCCAGGTCCATTTAGGTATCCTCCATTTAATTTCACTGCATACAATTCATTTTTCTTTTGCCATTCTAAATGAATACAATAACCCGACACAAACCGGGAAAACCTACATACACACCGACTTCTTCTTGTGTTAGGGAAACAGTTCTTGTCGGTCTTGCCTGTGCCTACTATTGCTGTAATAATGGTGCACTATTAAATGCAATGCAATACAAAGATCTGTAAGCATGTTTCGCCATGTTAGTGAATATTTTATATTCAGAAAATATTTCATGTTTTACCATTCAAACAAGGTCCGAGTCATCAGGAAATCATACTAAAGCTGTTCATTTTCATGGTTTAGGCCATTACACAGTAGAACACAGTTTTTTATATGTGTAGAAATTTAAAGAAAAAAAAAAATCTGGTACTGTAAGCCAACCCTTTAGCAATTGTGACTGCAATTATCAGAGTGGACTCACCTCTTCCTGTGCTGTAATGCTGCAGCTTGTCACTGTACACTGCCTCCTTGGTGTATGCTCTTTTCCTGAGAGAGCAGCAAACATTGAAAGAGAATATAAGAGTTGACATGATGAAAGGGAAGACGGCTCATGATGTTCTGTGCTGCCTGAAGATGACGCAGATGAAAATAAATCAGCTTCAGCGGATACCAATAGCATATGAAGTTTATGAAAATGAGTTGATTTTTAATTAGACCTTGATAGGATCTTTTTTTCTTTTCATGTCTCCTCTGCTTCTGCATCAAAAGAGGCTGCCCTATTTGATGAGCACTTGACTTGCTCAAACTTGCACATCACCGGTGAAAATGTAACTTTCATATATTTTAAGTGGAGCAAGACAGGAATTTGACAATGTGACAAACTGCTGCAAAAAGAGATGGGCTTAATGGGGTGGAGTTGTCACAGTCTCTATGGAAAAAAAAAAGAAAAAAGTCTTCCTTTTAAAATGTAACAGCTTTTGCATTTCTATTAAATCTATTGATTTTTTTTCTGTCATTCTTATATTAGATCTCTTCATTTCAGTTAGGGTAAGAAAGAGGAAACATAAGAACAATTCCTGCAGTGTCCAAATATATAACTTTTGTTGTTTTCCAGTTCATAATTAATCCAACTCAAAATTATCAATACGTTATTTTATTTCAACTTCATTAAGCATTTCCGGGATACGCGGGAGATTTCAAAAAAAAAAAAAAAAAAAAAAAGAAAGTACATAACATTAGCATTAATGTAAACACAATATACATTAACTAATGCTGAAAAGTTCTACAGAGGAATCTTAGCACTTGACTGACACCGGTAAAGCAAGCTAATATTGGCTGGGTTACTTTGAGAATATATGCAATAATTGTCAAAAACCTTAGTACACTCTGATGCCAGTAGCCAGCCAGTGTCAAGGGGAGCATAACTACTTTTATTCGTTCATCATTCATCTCAGTGACAGCAGTAGCATGAATAATACTTTCCACAATTTAGCACAAAAGAGAAAATAAGGAAAACTCTGGTTACCTGCTGCACACGATGGAGATGGCAATAAGCGAGACAATAAAGACCACTCCAGCAGCTGCTGACCCCGCAATCAGAGGAAGCTGTTCCCTCAGCTCAGACTTGAAGTCGTCTACACAAAGAAAGGGTAGAAGGACATGTAATGAAAATGAAATAAACTGTAAATAATACACATTGTGTTTATTTATCTTAGATAGCTTTTCTTGTTTTTGTTTAGTAAAAACTAGAAAAGAGGTGGCAAAAAAAAAAAAAAACTGATTTAAATTCTGTTGAGAGGTGCTTACGGAAACCCTGTTGTGTTTGACTAAGAAAGTGAAAGGGGGAAAAAAAATAGCAACGCAAGAAAACTTGAGAGCGAAAAAAAGATCGAGGAAGACCTTACAATCTTCTCTGCTGGTGTATGTGTCATAAACAAGTGGACAAGGAAACTGTTGTTGAAATCTTGGCTTTACAAGTGTTAATAGAAAGCCATTTACTGTCAGTCATCCACTATTTTATTTTAACTAGTGTTGACTGTGGCAGTCCTGGAGGACAACCTAAAAGTGCAAAGGCAGCAGAATCCTCAGCTATCTTTTTGTGTGTGCCAGTCTTTTTGCGACTTTGAGACTCGGAGCACAGTCGTTAAAGCAAAATCACAATTTAGCATGCTGAAGGCAAATCAGCAGCTTCCAAATCCCATCCCCCATGCAGGATGGACGCATTGGATTAAGGTGATAAAGGGAGACCTAATGCATCTTGGGAGTAGTGTGAGAGCTGCAATATGTGAGGGAGCTCGATTTGACATGAATTGGTCGCCTTTTTAACTTGTAAGTTTTTCAAGAATATTTCAATAAAACATTGTGAACAGCTTTTTGCAGTTTCCCGGCACTCATTCTATTATATTTTGATGCATATTCGTTGTGAGAGGTCTATATAAATCTTCCCTTTGAGAACACCAACTTCCCTTGACAGTTTGAAATCACTCAAAAGGCTCTTCCAGTGGTAAATATGTTCCCATAACTTCGAGACCTACTCCTAGTGCACGGAGACAAAATGAAATCTCTTCCTTAAATGATCGGTCAAGTTTCTTCTATGACTTTGTGTGTCCAGAGGAGTAAAGAGAAAATGGTGAAAAAGCGTACAAAAATGTCCTGGCAGGAGGACACAAAGGATTAAGAAATACATTTATTGGAAGGGAGACAAGGTGTTTACTTTATGAGGAAATGAAGCGGTTTGACGGCAGGAGAAAAGCCCGGTAAGAGGGGCCAGGAGGTGGAGGCGTGGGTGTTATCGTCGGCTGTCCTCTGGTGCCTGCTGCTAATTGCCTTGACGAATGTCGTGCTATGGCAACCGGCCAAGGGATGAACCATAAGCAGCATGAGCGACTGTGAGGTATGTGTCCCCGTGTGTGACTGCATGCATGCGTCTAAACTGACACTCATGTTTGAGAGAACGATCATTTGTGAAGAGAGGGTGAACAGAGGGCCTACGACTGTGCCTCCACATCTGCTCTGCACAGGTAAATAGCCAAAATGATAAGCTCTATCACCTGACATTTTTCTCTCCATTAAGACTCAACCATAGCATAAAGTATTGCGATCTTCATTACTAATAATACGTCCATATCTGTCAAGTTTTGGATATGCCACCGCTCGCTGTGAGCCATCCCACCTGCCCAACCAAGGTGCAATGTCCTTTACACTTTAAGACACGTTTACTAGAAATCTAAAATACCTGTCAACCACTTAAAAACTACAATTAGGAGCTCTAAATCCTAATTTTGCTGATAGGCCTACCTTTATTGTTCTTGAAATGCTGTGGACATTGCTGAGTATGCCCACAGCCTAAATGGAAACACCAAAGGGACCTTAAGCACATTTATTTGCTTTACGTATTCATCAACTATATCTATATGACATAATCACTTGCAGCGTTAACTTGAAGGGATTCATGCAGAAATTCTGAATGACTGCATTAATTCGCCATGGTTAAGAGGTGATCAGCCTATGGCACTGTATAGGCGTAATGGACGCCCAGATTGCTTTGATAGCTGCTTTGAGATCATCCGACTTGTTGCATATGGTATCGCTCATCTTCCTCTTGACGAAAGGCCTGGGGAGTTTGCTGGTCAATCCAAAACAGGAAAACCATACCATTATGGAATACCGCTGAACCAGCTTTTGGCTCCTTTGGTAGTGTGTGCAGGCGTCAAGTCCTGCTGGAAAATAAAATCAGCATTTTCATCCAGCTTGACAGTAGAGGGAAGCACAATGTTCTCGAGAATTTCCCAGCAGACGGCTGATTGACTGTGGACTTCAGAAAACACAATGGACCAAAACACAACAGATGAGAAGCCTCTGACGTTGTCTCTGATTCAGGAGAGGCTTAATATGGCGAATGTGCATTTGTAACCCATCTAGTATTTGCATATGTGTGTCTGGAATGGATTTCACATGACAGTCCTCTCAATTGTTGGGGGACCTTTTCCAAACACCACGTCTTCCTTCCGCTCAATTTTCAGTTAACATGCTTGCATACAGAACTCTGTGAACAACCATCTTTTGCAGCAATGTCCTTTTGTGACTTACCTTCCTTGCGAAGGGTATCGATGACAGTCTTCTGCACATTTGTCAAGTCAGCAGTCTTCCCCATGATTATGTAGCCGATTGACCCAGAGTGAGTGACCACTTAAAGGCGCAGGAAGCCTTTGCGGATGTTGTGAGATGATTAGCTGATTAGGGTGTGACGCCATAAGTTTCCATTCCAGTGACCTTTTTCACAATATTCTAGTATTTTGAGGCACTGAATTTTGGATTTTTCTCATCTGTAAGCCATAATCACCAAAATTACTACAAGCAAGAGCTGGGGAATATATCACTCTTTGTGTGAGGATTCTATAGTTACTTTCTGCATTAGTACAATGTGGAAATATCTTTATAACCTCTTTATGTATTAGGAACTCTGACCATATCAGAGATTAGTGTGGTCTTCTAGTAAGTAAGAGTTATTCAGACACGCTCAAGCTGTTTTGATTCCAGCACCAAAACCCCCGGCTGGGAAGCTTGTGAGGAATTGCTCCACCAACCTCACCAAATCTATTCACACCCTTTCTGCAGTGACACTAATGAACATAGCTCCAGATGCTTGCCAGCTTACCAGGTGTTTCAGCCCATTTTCCCTTGCCAACTGCCCCCTGCCTCTGATGCCCAGAAAAAAAAAAGAAAAAAAAGAAAATTAATCTAATCAACTGCTAATCAGAGCTATGTATTCTAGTACAGTTCTCCGGGAACAGAAGGACATGGTAAAAAAAAAAAAAAAAAAGCCCCCAAAACAATTAGCTAAGCATTTTAAATGAACCACAGTTAGCTGCACAAAGAAAAGATACTCTGCATTCTTCATGTTCATAGCTCCCACACACACTTACATCTGACCCTGAAGGAAATCAATTTTGCTGTGGAAATAGAAGTGCAATCAAAAACTGTGTTTTTCCTTCCATTTCTTCTGCTAATAATAATCCAACACCAAACACAAAGAGGTGTCCATGGGTGCTAGCAAGAAGAGGGTGTATGTGTGTGTGCGTGAAATGGAAAAAGAAGAAAAAAAAAAAAATGGAAAAAGAAGAAAAAAAAAAAAAAGAAAAGCAGAGTAGGACAGAGAGATGAGCAGACAGAACTGATTCCTCTGGCTCCACGGTCCTTACCATCTGTGAGGGTTTGGAAGCACATCTTGCTGCTGTATTTGCCAAAGCCAGCCACAGTCCGCGCCCGCACCTGTACCACGTAAACTGTACCCGGCCTGAGGCCCTCCACACGTGCAGTGTTGGTCTGGCTGCGCAGCACAGTGGAGTTTATCTCTGCATGATCCTGAAAGAAGCAGTGAAGGCAGAAAACATTAGCGATTAATTGCTGCGCAAAAGACACACTGTCAACTAAGAAATAAAGGTTCATTTCCATCCTAAAATTAAAGTTATGACTGGAAACTTCACCAACAAGTGAGCATCAAGGAATTCAATTTGACAGGAGACACCTTGAAATTATTTATGGTTTACAAACCTAACATCTGACAGAATTGGCTTCTAGCAAGGATTGTTAATGTGTGGAAGACCTATATCATTGTTGTGTGTGGCATATAGGCGGTCCATGCTAAGTATTGTGCTATTGTTTTGTTTTTGTTTTTTTACAATTCTGTGGCATTAGTGGCCTCCATTCACAGCAACCAGGCAGTAACCAGACCAGATCTGATCCGTTTACTCTGTTTATTATTTTTTTCCACAGAAGAGGAATCGGTTTCCTTATTGGAGAACGTGTCTTAAAACAAGAAAACCTATCAGACAAACAACAACATATTAAACGGTACTTAATGCATTTGCAACATGTGAACAACTTGCGAAGCCTTGGAAAGAGAAAGACAGAAAGGCATGAAAAGAGAAGCAGGGAACCTTTAGAAAAAATACTTTACTGTAACGTTAAGGTAAAAAGTAAAAGATAAACATGGGCCTATTTGTCATGTGACATTTTTTCTAAGCAAAAAACCTGCTGACTACCTTCAACACTGAGCTACCAAACTGATAAAGAGACATAAGCATTTAACTACATTCAGCTTTTTCTTTTGTGGTGTATGTTTTCTTTTTGTTTTTTTTTGTTAAGAAAAGACAGTGAAAACTGTCTCAGAGCATTTAATAAAAAGGCTAAATATTGTTTTAATTAGACAAATTTCTATAAGTTATGATTTTTAGTGTGTTGAGGGGGTGGCTAAATGGAAGTGCGGCATGAAGAAAACATCTGAACAATACAGGACCTCAAGTTGCAGTGTGTACTACAGAACTTAAACCAACCACAGAGATGATAGTGTCCCATTCATGCAATAACACACATGTAAAATATTGGAACCTTCAACTTTAAACAACATCATTTTGTGAGGCTGTTTAAAGTATGCTGATTTTTAAAAAAGCTGCACATAAATCGGCATGCTGAATTATTCAATAACGTGTGCGTATATATACGTGCAGCCACCTCTTAATTATAACTAATGTCTGAAAAATGGTCCTAATTCCATTTCCACGCTCAACAGAGCGAGTCAGACAGTCTGCTGCAGAGAAGTCTGGGGACTTGTTGGAGGTACAGAATCTGCTATAGGGGATCAGTAATAACTTGGGGCCTGTCACAATCCCGTAACGCAGAGTGAATATGACAGCCAGAAAATAAGACTGCACCTACACTACACCCACCATTGCAGGCCACCGATGGCTGCAATGCAGACAAACTGGAAAGGGTGGCCATGAGCAAAGGGGCTGTACATCCCTGTGTCAGTAATTCTGTGTAACTAGAAGAAGTCTTTATTCTAAACTGGCTTAATAGAACATTGTTCAGTGTCAGAACTGTGCATTTTTGCCATCATGTATGAATGCTTAGAGAAAAAAAAAAAAAAAAAAATCAGGTAAGGAATAAGAAAAGGGAGGAGAGGAGGGGGCGCATGGAGGAGATGGAAGATGGCAGGAAGCGATAAGAAACTCGAGGCAGTGGCAGCCCACACTGAAATCATTATCCAATCTGATTGGTGTAATTGAATCATTCCGGTTGCTCCATCACTAAGCAGACGAGGTAAACATGGCTATGAGATCTGCTTCCATCCACCTCCCGCACACACATAATGATGTGCGCAATCACATTAACTCTTATTGGACACTTTGGGCTTGATGAAGACAAATGTTTGGGCTTGGGATGTGGGGGCAACACACCAGCAGGATTTCATTCTGTCAGTGAGAGGAAAAAACATATTTATAAATGGAACGCCGGATGTAACTGGTTTAGGGAGTTTAATCATTAATGTACTTTTCGGTGTTGAGAGCAGACAAGTTGTTTTCAAATTGCTGCAAACAAACACTTACGAGACGTGACTTCTTAGTAATAGCTTTTTTGAAAAAAAAAAAAAAAGTGCACCCCACAAGAGTCCCCGTGAGAGACTGAAACCCCTGCCATCAAATCATATGGTCCCAGCCATGGTTGAAAGCACACAGACCCCCAGGGGTCAAAATTAGCCTAGATCTTCTTTGCCTTCACCAAGCCACACCCCCATCTGTTGAATATGAATGCAGAACAGGTGAGCAGACAGATGGCAAACCGCCAATGGGTGAGCTGTCCTTTGGGAAAGAATGAGCTCAGAATGGCCTCTTCGTGCTGCCTGTCAAAAGGGGATTATGTCTCACGTACACACATACACACACATCTGCCACACAAAAATTAGCTGGCATTTGGCGCACCAGCAGGTTTGAAGATAGCCAATGGAAAGCCTTGCCAGGAGGAGCTTCCAGCTATGAGAGGTCCTTCCCTGCTGCCAGTCAATTGGGGATTAGGAGGACCACACCCCAACTTACTAAATCAAGAGTAAGTTGCAGGTGGGAAGGCAGATGGCGGAGCAGCCAATCAAAATCATTGCCAGAGGTGACAGACAGGAAGCACTGTGGGAAATGATCACCGGAGCATTCAGCAAAGTGACAGAGCCATAACATATGATGGTTAGTCTCAATATAGAAGTATTTTAAAATACTATCTGTGAACAGAAATGTGATAATTAATATTTAGGTTTGAATATGTTTGTGTGTACTCTACAAAACTTTAAAGCAGCCATACTGAGCTTTGTAGGTTTTACACTCTTTCATAGAAATGTGCTAATCAAACATAAAAAAAAGAAGAAACTGTAACTAAATTGCTACTGGAATGCCTTAAATCTTCTTAGATGTAGATGTTCAACAAATCCATATTACTACTATGAGAGAAATAGGTTTTTGGTTTTATTTATTGTTAATTTATAGCATGCAAACCTAGAACTAGAACCACCGGAAAAGCCGTGATTTTCACAAACCTATCCACTGGAGTGGCTGCATTAAAATGTTATTTGTTTTAATGTTAAGTACAATAAGATGTTACCAGTGGAATGAAATGTGTGGAAAATAAACTGCACAGTAAAAAGTAACTTTAGGTCGCATATAACAGTATATAAGAATATTTTTCACCTGACAACTTTCATGGAAATCCTACAAAAATAGATGAATAAAATTAGATAGAAACATCTAGAAAGACAGTAATAGGTGATAATGCCAGGTCCAGCGGTTCTGTGTGATGTGTTTTTTTTTCTCTGTAGAAAACTCATGACTTTCAGCCATCTCCTGGGCACTCAAATAATTTTTCAGCATATTTCCAATGCCTCTGCCTTCAGCAGACTATCCATGATCAATGACCATATTCCCTTCAGATTTGTCCTTGTTCAAAAGCCGAATTCATCCCAACCAAAATCTTCTGCACTCATTTTCCGCAGTGGTGCCAAAACCTGTTTCACATTCGTCTTTTGCTTCTTGTTGATTGTTCCACCATCTGAAAAGTATCACTGAAACTTTACACTGGTGCTTAAATCTCCATGCAGATAAAAAAAACAAAAAAAAAAAAAAAAAAAACTCCCATTTCTGCAATATTAGGGGTGACATAAAGTGTTCAGAATATCTGAACATTTTGCCATAGCTTTAAACCCTTATAGAGTAATAGTGGGAACAAATATACCTTATCAGCTAATATTTATGTTAAAAAAATATCCCTGTCACTTCTTTGCATTGCAACTCAACTACTATAGTAGTGAACAAAGAGCAAAGTGACAGCGCAGTGGCAGCATTTTGCATTGTTTCAATGAAGTACAATTGAACCCCTTGGCGATTTTTGGTATACATGGTCATAACTTCTCTTTTTATGTCACAAATATTCCATAATTGAAGAGCTCGTAAAGAGGGTCATATATTGTGAATGTCATGAAATATGAGTCACAGGCAGCTCATTTTGGGAGTTGGGGAAAAAAAAAATACTCACTGCTGCTTTACATGTTAAACACAACGAGGACATGAATATTTAAATGAACCAAATGCAAAAATCTCAAAAACGTGTTAAAGCTTACATGTTATTCTAGAGATTTTTTTTTTTTTTTTTTTAGAAGGTGACAATGTGATCAAACAGTACTAGAAGTATGGCAAATTTTTCATGTTTACCCCTTTCTGGAGTCACTTAGTGAACAAAAGCAGTTAGCCTTTGGTTTTGGGTCTGTCCAGTAAAATATTTTTTTTCTTTCAACTAATCTTAAACTGGCAATTTGTTTAACAAAAAGTGACATCCTTGTCAGACATTTTTCCTTTCACATAATCTGCTGTGATTCTTTTCAAAAAGTCGAGTTAAATAACTGGTTTTGCTATTTTACGTTTCACATCATGCTTTGTGCAGTAATTTATTTACAGAAAGGGAGTAAAGATAAAAAAAAAGGATTATGACGTTGCTGTATGGCTAGCTAGTTGATTCTAAATGTTTGCAGCAATGCTGTACCTCTACGATTTTTACGTCGTCATTAATTTCATAGAGATCATTACAACTGAAGTGATCTGGATTTTTAGGCCATGGTGACGATGAAGCTCTACGGGGAAGTACTACCTATTACGTTCTTTCATTTTCACAGTTATAGTGAAATCTGTAGCATTTTATCAATTGAAAACACATCTCTCAAAGACACCACTTTAATAAAGCCTCGTAAGACATTATATCTGATTCAAAACTGAAAGCTGTGTCATATTGGACAATACAAATGAATTTTTATTTTACTTGATGTGTGTATGTCTCTGTGAGTGAGAATCTTACTTGTGTGTCTGTTTTTCAAAAATTGCCAACCAACCCAAAATGCACAGCATGGCCACTTGGCGAAAGGACAAACATGGTGGGATACCATGTGTCCTCTTCACAGGCTCAAACAGTTGCATGCATGCAAATAACCGGCACACACAAAGGCAAACCGAGGAGTTTATGAACACAGATTCTAGTATTTCTAGTTTTGTAAAACAAAAATAGCTCAGGAAATTGTTCCTATGATCATGTCCTTATCAAACTGCATATAATAAAACTAGCTAAAACCCTGATAAAGTAGAAATGCTCTAAACTGACATTTAAAACCTGGACATTCTATCTTTTTTATCTTAATTTATCAATCGTATGTCTATTAAATGTGAATGCATTGTCTTTTTTTCCAAGTTAACTTTCTTTAATTCTCTTTAATCTTTAATATTCTTCCCCATATACTTTGCAACCATCTTCCTTTGCCATTATTCTTTGCATACATTCAATGTGGGAGTAAAAACCAAGAGGGGGGAAAAGTAAGCATGCACAAGAAAATGTGAAGACTTTTGATTGGGGACTGTGGTGTGGTAAATAAAGAACAGTATTCAGAGATGAACTTGCCCCTCAAATATCTACATCCACAAAATGTGGTCAACTTGAGAATTGTGGAAAGTAAGTATATAAAAGTCGCCTTTTTATTTGTCTCATCACTAATTTTAAACGAAACACAGGGGAGAGTTCATTGTGTCCAGACTGTAAAACCTTGGATTTTTGCCTGCATTTTCTAACACTGCTGCATGACTTCACTATTGTTAACCAGAATGGATCCACCTGCACTGCTGGTGGGTTTTGCACATACACAACTACACAAACTCACACCTAGCTGTATACACACACACACACACACACACACACGCGCGATTGCGCGCACACACATGCACACGCATGCACACGCATGCACCCTCTTCCTGACACCATCAGAGCTGTCTGCAACCAGAGCGGGTGGCTGTTCTGCTCCGGCCTAATGGAGGGCCTGACCTCCACTATGTAGACTTATTTCCTCCCTCCCCAAATTTTCAGGCAACTAGACAAAAAAAAAGGAAGAGAAAAGATAGGATGAGATGTTCCCCCCTTTCCTCTGAAAGGGTTTAAATCATTTAATCTTGCTGTGCAATTTAAGGTCCTGGGAACAGTTACTTTAGATTAAGTAGGCAGCCTAAAGAAGAGAGAGGTATCGGCTGGGTGAACACCTATTAACATCTAGTTAGGATTTCAAGTAAAAAAAAAAAATGGAAATTTGTCTTTTACTCATTACACCTACTGTATGTTGATGTGACAAACAACACATAACAATGATATTAATAAGATAATAGAATTGAAAGTGAATAAGTATTTACGTCCCCTGACATTTTCCATGCATTTTGTCACATTGCAACCTAAAAACTAAGGTATATTTTAATAAAGATAAATTAACACAGTGATGAATGCATTTTTATTCACAACACTCAACTTTGAAACCCTGAAATAAAATCTGGTGTTATCAATTCTCAATGCTCATCTAATTAGTGAATACAATGTAGCACTTAGTAATTTAGTCCTGGTGCAGCTATTTAAAAAATCTTTAAGAAGTTTGTTAGAGATTATTAAGGTGCTTTTCCACTAGTGAGTTGCACTCTAACCGATTAATGTGCGGCTTGGTTCAACCCCAGTGGTGAGCATCTCCATCGCGGATCTGTTTCTCACTATTGTGGCCAGGCTGTGAGTGCGCAGCAGTTGTGGTCAACTCTCTGCTGATGTTTGCAGAGACACTCAGCAATGGAAAATCTCCAGGTTGTGGTTTTGATGGACTCAAATAAACCTAGATATTTAATTTCGTCTTAGAGAGACTAACATCAGCTGATTATTTCACAATGCATATAAATATAATTACATTATGGCACTTGGCCATAATGGTCACAAAAAAGAAAAAATAATAAAATAAAATAAGGCACGTGTTCCTGGTGCAGATAGAGATTGTTAAACTCACAATTATGCTCCTCCACACTGAACAGCTCTCTGATAGCATACAGCATGTCCGTAGTCCACAGCTAAACCATACTGTTGTTGGGAGTTTTCAGTGACGTAAATCAAGAGCCAATCATTGAACCCCCTCGGCTGTCAATCAAATCGCTTCTGTGCACAGTACCTGGCTTGGTCCGGGTACCATGAGGTACGTACTAAAATCTGAGATCAGCCATGGAGAGCCGCTCTGGATCTGCTAATGGAAAATTAATCTGGTCACAAGAATGACAGTATTTACAGCGTGATATTCCATGTACGGTGAGCTAGTGTGTTACTGATGAGATATTACTATATATATATATATATATATATATAAAGAGAGAGCGAGAGAGACTGAGGGAAAGGGATGGAGACATATTTGGTGCTTAATCAGGTATAAAAACACATCTCTGACATCTCCGTCAGGGGTGTCTGGCTGAAGGAAAGTCTGTTTAGAATGTGTGAAAAGCCTTGTCAGATCCAAAATACAGAGTGTCAAAAGAGGACCACCAAAGGGGAAATCTCATCTCGACAGCCCAGTGTGTCACAAAGCAATCACTTTGACTCACCTTCTGTGTCTTACTCAGTCTCACACGGTGGGACGTTTTCTACACAGATAAGACGTTTCGAGTCTGGAACAAATAGGGGGTGATGTAGGTACATTCAGCCTGGCAGCATGGACCACAGCCTCAGTCATCACCTGAATTATCCCAGTGCAATTAGCAATCATGTCCCCGATAGTTCACTAATTTGTGATTATGCTGTACTTATCTATTTGTTTGAGGAAGCTCTAAGCTAAACATCAGGTTTGATTGATATTCATGAGGTAACGTGGGCCGTGTGAGTGGTATTTACATGACACTAAGCTGCCTGGTGGATACGGTTTGTCAGAGCCATGACAGTCAGATTCGGCTCCCTGAGCTGTGAAACCTCAAAAAGGAAAAACAACATTGAAGACCTACGATTCTGAATGCAACACCATTTTTAAATAGCAATTGTTTCTTGTCCCAGTAGGAAATGTTTAACGTGACAAAACTTTTCTAAGCTGGCACTGCGAATATCGATCCAGGAACCTAGGACACAGCGAGTTTGTGAGAAGCAAAGAATTCAACAATAACACAAGAAATGCACAAACACACACATTAATAAATCTATATTGATTATTATCTTCTATGTGGAAAACAGAAGATAGTGAAGGTTAACTAAGTCTCAAAACAGTTCTAGAATGATGAAGACTGGCAACCAAAAAAAAAAACGAACCTATGCATGACTGGGCTTTTTATGGACCTGCTTTAGAAAGACAAACAAGGCCGAAAACCAAAATGCTGATCTAAGTTTTATTATGTTCGAGGCCTTGGGAAAAGCCTACAGGTCAATACTAAAGCAGCGTAGTAACCAAAGGGTAGTGCTGGTGACTTAATAAAGCAGACGTATTGTGTGTGAGGAGACAGGTCGATGCGACCTCCCTCCAGACCCAATGCATTTTCACAGTGGGACAGGGTTACTGCACTGTGCAGAGTGGGCCTGGTGCAGAGGTCAGCCTTTTCACTTCATCAGCAGCAGAAACCAAAGAACAGTGGGAGAGGTGGAGGGAGCGAAGGGACTGGACATATTATCAACCCAGGGGAACAGCTTGCAGATATCCAGGAGCTTAGATTCTGCAGCATCACATGTAACATATACAACATATGAAGAGCACAAGTGAAAGAAATTCAGCTGGGAAAAAAAAGAATAAAAACAAAACACTCATGCAAATGTACGCTCTTGCAGCTTACCTTCTCGTAGTAGCGCAGCTCGTAGTCAAGGATGATGCCATTGGGTTGCTCTGGTTGAGGCCATGATAGTGTGAAGCTGTTCATGGTGGAGCTGATCTGGTGCATGATGGGAACAATTGATGGGGCTGTAAAAATCGAGATAGCAAAAAGAAAAAAGAAAAACATAAGTACAGTTATGTTGCTCCTCTTGTTCATTTCTAACCATTGTTCCTTTCTTTTTCTTTCTTTCTTTCTTGCAAGCACGCTGTCACACCGGGAACCACTACCTCATCGTCAGAGGACTGCCTTAGAAACCCTAAAGTTTTTACTTCCTGTATATTTCTAAAGCCCTGAGCCAGAAGATAAATGAAGGGGATGCTAAGTTGAGTTTTTTCAGTTTCATGTTTATTTCCAAATTGTGACACTTTGTGCAGCCCTGGACTCAAAGGGTTGTAGCAGTGATGGATAAAACCCAAGCAGTAGTGTCAAATGGCCTGTTTTTCTTTAGTGCGTTTACAGAGGACACCAAAGCTCTTTATACTACATTCGGCCATTCACTCATTCAGCCACACATTCACACATTGATAGTGGTAAGCTAGATTGTAGCCACAGCTGGTCTGGGGCAGTCTGACAGAGGTGAGGTTGCCATGTTCCAGCGCCACCAGGCTCTCTATCCACCACCAGCAGGCAAGGCAAGATAAGTGTCTTCCCCAAGGACAAATCGGCAAACCACTAGTTACAAGATTAACTCCTAGCTTAGTCGTCCCTTCACAATGATTGTGAAGTTAAAGAAAAATGATATACAACTTTCAAACTTTTTTTCTATACCATGACCATATTTATTTTTGCACAGCTTCTGTTAAACAATTTCCATGTTTCACATATCTGCAGAAATCTTTTACAGTAGTATAACATGGAAATGTAAAAACCTTTTAATAAGATGTAAAATCCAGTCTGAAGTATATCCGACAATGGGCACACCTAAGGATTTATTTTTTATTTATTTTTTTTCATTTTTACATGCAGGGAATCTACACAGTGTATTTTGGGTGTTAGATTTATTATTATCAAGCAATTCCTGCAGGATCGGTACTTGTAGTACTCAGTTGCAATATGTGTGGTATAGGTGGCAATAATGTGAAGCTACTATGCAAATACCACACAATTTCTTGACAGATCAAAAAAAGAAAAAAGAAAAGAAAAAGAAAACCTGGCTTGCCGGCAGGCAGGATAAAAAAAAACAAAAAAAAAAAACAGTAATAATAATCTTTTGCAAGGTGGAATGCCAATTACTTAATAAAATCTCTTGCAGATTTTAAATAAATTTAATACAATTATTCAACATTTCCAAGAATATATAATCGTGCTTTAACTAGAGGAAAATAATGTTGGTAAATAATTAATCAATAACTTAAAATCACTTGATAAAAGACTATTCCGGCAATGTTCCAGTATTATAGGAGCAAATATTATGAATCTCTTGGCCATCACATATAAATCAAAAGTAGATTTGACTCTTCTTTTAAAGTTTGCATTTGTTCTGAGTTTCAGTTGCAGATATAAGGACTCTGTCTGAGTTGTAACCGGAGTACCATAACATTAGTCCATCCAGGACTGATTTAAAATTTAATCTGCTGTTGGGTTGAGTAGGTCTGAATATGGGAGTTGTAATGTAATATATCCAAAGTATAAATCATGTTAATGTTTCCTATTCAGTGACTGAGTGTGCAGCCTTGCAATGCCTTCTGTAGTGGCATGTCGCATTTCAGGAGGTCGAGTGTCACCCTAGCTCTGCCTTATTTAAATAAAGTTGAGGTGCAGGTTGCTTTTATGCAAAAGAGGGTCAAGCACACTAGAGCCTCTGGAGGCCAAGGGAAAACTTTGAAAAGAAACATTTGGCAATCTGTGAACTATGGCTTGAATCTTGAATATTGTGAAATGTGAGATCATACACGTAGTAAACACACAATTACACTTTATAAACAATTAATTGTCACATCCCCAAAAGCTGTTGATTCATCATGAACTCAGTTGTGAAGTGTGGGATGTTACTTGTTAAATTTGTGCATTTGTCAAAGATATCACTAAAATGGAAACATTTTGTGACGCCGACGAGAATTTTCCACCCTGCAGCTGCCACACGCCTGACTGCACACATCCGGTCAGTCAATTAATCTAGATACAAGGCACCTTGATCATTTTTGTCCTTTGCAATGTCACTCTATCCAATCACACAAATCATTCAGCACACTTCATTTATGAGATATATCTCTGTGTTGTCTATTTAATTTGAGTAATAAGGGAATGGAAATAACCAGTTCCAATCATCACAATTATCTGTCTACACAGATGTTTAAATGTGCGTTTTTTTTTTTTTGTTTTTTTTTTATTTAAAGGTTAAATGATAAAATATAAATACATTCCATCCTATCCTATAATGCTAATTTGTAAACATACGACCATTTCTGATAAGAATTTCAGTCAATTTCTGTTCTCATAACATTTTGTGTCTATCAGGTATTTGACTCTTAACAACAAAGGCAGGTTTTAATCCCACCTGATTAGCATTTTTCTGAAAAAGCTCTCATCAAAGAGACCTTTCATGATGACCCTCCTTCCTTTGTTTTCGGTAGATTATTCCCAGCTCCATGTCTTCCCTCTGCACAAGACTAAACGAAAAAGATCTCAATCCTCTTGCCATTATGGGATTGTTTGTAAATCACGTTTTGTAGGGAGTATTCTACGACTTTCATTGGGATCAGTAAGTTTGAGTGTCATGCTATTCTCCTGCATGGGGAAAATGCAAATGTGAAGGAGTGAGAGGGTCTGTTTTTGTGGATTATGCCCCGGCTGCCCTTGTTGGCTCTCACCTCTTCCCCCTCCCTCCCTCATTTCTCCACACAGCGACGTGAGAGCTGAGCTTTACCTTGGTGCACTCCAGCCTCTCTACTTCTCAGGCTAGTTCACGCTCCACTGACCAGGGTGAGGGCTGCCTGGGCCGCATTATCAATTACCGGCCACAGGCACACTGTTCCTGACAGACCCTGGGGATGGGTGCTCCACTCAGAAATTCCTGCAGTGGGGAAAAGATGCCGTGCAGGGAAGCTCTGTTTCTCTGGCTGCAATTCAGTTCATGCTTTCAGGTGCATAAACAAAGTCTCGTTCATTAAGTGTGTCTTTTTATACGTGTCTGGATTGAGCCTTGGTTAAATAAAACAAACTGTAAGATAATGTTCACTAATTCGCCTATGGCTCCATACTTGTAGAGCTTTAACAGCTAGTCAAAACTTTGTAGGGTTTATGTGGAATTATAATCCTTTTAACAAGACCGTGTCAAATAGACGCAGAGTTGCTAATTGGCAACAAATAAAAAAGGACATTTCTCTCTGTTACAGAGGCATTTGTATTTTCCGGGCACTTAGTGCCGTTTTGTAGCAGAACTACAATGCACATTTCTGTTTACGCATATTTTATTAAAATGCAGAATATATATAAAACGTAGCTTAAATGAAATTTGACTTCCCTGGCAGCAGAAAGCTATATCACAGTTTCTGTCCACTTTGTTGATACAGAGTGGTGAGTAAAGTCTTCAATGCTCCTCACAGACTATGAACATCTCTGTTCATGTGAGATTAAGTGTTTCACATATTTTACTTGTTTCATCTTTTATGTTTCTATTCAGCAACTTAATAGCTTATGTTACGTTATATTTTATAAATATGTCTGAGATTGAGAATGTCAGAGAATCTCAATTTTCTGTTTATGCAGGAAGTATTTAACACAGTTTACACAAAAATTGTTGGAATATAATGAACTTGTTATGGAAAGATGATCAACCCTGTTCATCATAAGCAAACAATTAATCGTTAGCAGATGAATATCATCAGTCAACTTTAGAACAACTGATTAATTGATCATTTGCACCCCTATCTCAAACACAAGATAACTCTGGCAACCTTCGTCTGCTTCTTGGCAGCATAGTGCCAATGTCTTTTCCCTTCCATGTTTTTGTTTATAGATTTTCTACATTTAGACAGGAACTATTATGACATTTTTTGAACTGCAACCCTGAACAAAACTGAAAGGATGTATTGTAAATATTTTGATATAGCCCTGCTAGTTAATTAACATGGGTATCTTGTTAATGTCTCTTACATGAACAGAGCTTGTGATTCTGAAATGAGTTGAACCGAAAAAGGATCCTTCACCCTTTTTTTTTTTTTTTTTTAATGTGCCCTCATAACCTACGTGTGACGAGCCTGTCGGAGACGATGTGTTGTGGTTGTGCGAGGGTGAGATCCAGCTCAATGAAGCTCTGCTGTCCTCTCCAAGTGCGTCCCCATTGTCACCCTGGGACAATGATGCTGACAGTGATTGGTGACTGTGTCCCAAAGCTTCTCTCTCCACCCTCCAACCCACCAATCCCTTGCTCCTTGTGCTCCACTTTTATCTAGCCCCACTTGCAGCCCCTGGCTTTTAATGCGGAGCTCGGCTCATCATTAATCAAAGTCAAAGCCTTCAAGCGTCTGACTTGGACAGAAAGAGGGGAAGAAGAAGAAGAGGATGGAGGAAGACGGATCAAAAAAGATGGTGAAAGAATGAAAAAAAGAACCGTATTTACCTTTGGAGGTTTAATCAACTGTGTAATAGATGACAGACCAACTTTATGTGCATCTGACATCAAACTAAACTTCTGTTCTCATTATGGAAACTTCTGTGTGCATCTGCTATAATTTTAATTTAACATCAAGGTTCCAGCATATTGGACTTCTTGCTGTGCATCAATGATTTAGAGGTGTATTCCTTTTAAACTGGAAGAACATTTAACCTGCAGTAGCCAACCTTAATGCACAAAAGTGATGTGCTTGCTTTCGTTTGCTTGCAAGCACAGAAACTATAAATTTATGCAACCATTTGCCAACATCAACTGCAAATTTAACATGTACTCAGATCTGTTCATGAATGTGTTCCCAGATGTGCACACGCTTATCCACATTTCTAAGGCCAAACAACAGAAAAACAGTTTTATTTTTCTCAAAGACAAATTTTCCATGATTTCAATAAAATGACAAGCTTTTCTCCTGTCAGCATAAAGCTGGTAGCACCAGCTGAGTAGGGCTTATCTGACTAGCAAATAGAGAAATGAACCTTATGGGCGACATCTTCGAATGAAAGTTTTTAAACCAACAAAGATACTACGGCACAAAGTGTGTCTTGTATTGGTTGTACTCCAAACTAGGCTGAATATCTTCCACTACTTTTTGTCTTTGTCATTGAGCCACTTCCAAAATGACAGTGTACATATGAGTCTTTGCAAATAGTAGTGTTACCCTAACTTTTATGACATAACAGAATGCCATAACATAACAGAATGTCCTTGTTCCACTACAAGGACCACTTGTAGTTCTCAAGTGGTCCTCAGTTCCATTTGAAAGCAAAAATCGTTTAAAACAAATTGCATGCATTTGTTTTCAGCCCCCATTTCCTCTGATAACCCTAAATAAATTCAGTGCACCTAGGTTCCATGAGTAGTTTAATCTTTATAGAAGTTTGCATTTAGTAACCGTGATTGAGGATAACCATAAAGAACAAGAAAACATAGGTCAGCTATAACATTATAGAGACATTGTCTCTATAATGGTGGTGGTGAGGATTGACGCAGAGACCCAAGTTATGGTGAAGATGACGATGAATTTAATAATAATAATGCTCAGACAGTCCAGGACAGGCAGCACGGCAGAGAGACAAGCGCACAGCTAATTGCCGGTAGCAACTGACCTACAGGACATAATGAGAGCGAACACAAACCAGGACTTAGCAGTAACACTGGAGCGTGCAGACAGCTTGCGACATACGTAAGACAAACGTGGAAACGACAAGGACCCGACAAGAGACCAAGACAACAGGTGGGTTTAAATACACAGGGAGGGTAATCAAGGGAACGAGACACACCTGGGAACAATCAATGGGGAAGACGCAGAGACAGAGACTCACGAGACACGAGACAGAAACTGAACACAGAAAAACCTTAAAATAAATACCCAAAAACACGGATCATGACAGACGTTTGAAGCAGGATTAAGTTATAAAATAATGCCCCAAGGCCTGAACAACTAACATCTAACATACACTCTTTTAGGGAGTTGCACTTGCCAACATGTATATTGCCCAATATTCTGTGCATTAAATTTACCATTTATTTTCCAAAAGTTGGTGGTGGCAGCACTATTCTTTATAGGATGTTTTTTTTTTTTTTTTTTTTCTCCAATGACAAGGGAGCAGGTCAGAGTTGATGGAAGGACAAAATGGTGCTAGATACTTGGAAATCTTGTAGACAGCCTGTTAGCAGCTGCACAAGTCCTGCTGGTAGGACAGAGTTTCACCTTTTAGCGTGATAATGATTCTAAGCATGTCCAGTCAAAGTACCTAAAATTATCTGAGCATCTGTGTCAAGCCTTGAAAAGGAATATTTACAGATGTTCTCAATTAAATCTGAACAAAGAGATCAAAAGGCAACATTTTTGTCTCAAAATGTCCAAACTTGGAGAGACATAGTCCAAAAGATTTGACACTAGTGAGTGCAATAAGAGGCAGCAATTGCAGTGAGAGGCAGTTCTGCAAATTATCGACACAGTGGGGCTAAAAAAACACTAACCCAACTTTTTAGTTTTACTTGTAAAAAAAAAAACAATATAAACCTATTTATTTATTTATACTTCCTTCCTTCCTTCCTTCCTTCTTTCCTTCTTTCCTTCCTTCCTTCCTTCCTCTCTTGCTTCCTTGCTTGCTTGCAAAGTATCAACTTATCTTGGAGCCAAATCCTTTTCAACACAGCAAATAAAATAGATATTAGCAGCTAAAAATATAATATATATATTTTTTACTTGTAGATTCTGTCACACTACCATGAACTAATAGGAATTCAAAGTTTCATATGAGGAGAGAAGCTCAGTCATGTGCTGTGCTGCAGTCAAAGCCATAGGTTAGACGACTGCTACCTTATTAACAGGGGCTCAGAAGGCCAAGCCAGCCATGACTACATAGTAATGGCTTTCTCTCAAACATCTTAAAGAGGGATAAGTTCAGCACCAGGGACTTCTCTCAAATACTACTGGCTTGAATTATATTTCAAAATCACGTCATACAAGGAGGATTCTGAATTTTTTTTTTTTTTCACATATAGGCATATGTGTAAAAAAGTTAAAAAAGAGAGAGAGAGAAAGGAGCCAATTCACCTTGTAAGCAAATTCACACTGGCTCAAATGCATAAAGACATCAACACCATGCCCACTGTCACTTATTCTACAGTATAAATACATCAGAAGTGACATCTGGGTTTAGAAGCATTCAGGTTGACACTTTCTTTTTTCTTTTTTTTTCTTTCTTGCCTGCAGCTAATCCCTCACCTTTTGGATGCAGGAACAAGATCTAACATCAGTAGAAACAAACATGAGATGAAAAAAAAAAAAAAAAAAAGGCACACCAGGAAGCCATGACAGCTCTCATATGATGAAACTGATGGGGTCTGGAATACCCCTTAAACAAATGTAAACCGGAGAGACAGAATGAATGGTGTCCTGAATATCTCCTCGGGACATTGTTTGCCTAACATCTCATCTGATTCCAGAGCTCCACACGGTGCAGATGTCTCTAATTCATCCGGTTGTTTGGATTTCAGTCGAGTGTGCTGGGTCTCACTATCTTGAATATGACCCACCCGATCGGACTTGTCCAAGGCCGAGGACAGCGATGTTTGTCTTTCTGCGGGAATAGCTCTCCAAACACCAGCCAAGCAAGGCAGGATTGTTTGTAGATATAATTGGCATTTCTGTGGTCTGAGAGATGTTTGGCACATAATCTAGGTCAAGAAGGCTGTGCTAGTGAGATCGTAGCGCTATTGTGTATTAGGTAGCTATGTAACTATACCTCACATTTGTCTTTCCTTCTTTTCACCATTTCAATGAATTCACCACAATCAGGTAGTGTCATGTTATGTCAAAATGCAACAATATGGCATAAAAAAGTTAATTTATTTCTCCTTGGACTACAGACAAATAGGACTAAAACTAGGACAGTCATGAATAATCGCCTTACATGGTGCAGTATATCACCTTTCTGGGGTTGTATCTCAGTTTCTCTGGGTGTATCTCCTAGAGAGCAAAGGGCCATAAATGAACTCCTAAATCACACTATTGATCAGTTCTTTTTCTCAGACACACACCAGGATTGAGGGCAGTTAAATGGTCTCATTGGTTCATGCTACGTCCACATCAAGGCCGCCCCCTAAACTCCACTCTTCGTCCTTTCACATCTGTAATAACCAGTTTACTCCTCTGCTCTAACACCACAAGTTTATGCAGCTGAAGATGAAGTTTCTCTGCCAAACAACAGCCAACACTGAAGTCGGTTTACCTTACAAAGGTAAACAAAAACGGATCATTACCTTTGTCAGTTGGATGAAACAGTCTAATTTATCTTCTAAATATCAAAATTAATGATGTTTTCAGTTGAAAAAAAAAGATTATCTTTCTGAGAAATTCATCTTTGAACTTGAAGATCATGATGGCATAAAATCTTAACGAAAGATTTTAAAGCTGCAGTTTCTTGCTTTCGTTTGTCCTAAATTCTGGAGATTTTATTTATGTTTTTCATGTTAAGATAAAACATCCAACACTAATTTAGGTTCACAAGGCTTAAGAAACATGTGAAGTTTTCAGTACTTTAACATCCGTTTTTCTAAGAGGCTCATGACATTTTATTTTCATCAACTTATAACTTTCTGTATGATAATCAAAAATAAGATGTTCTTCATTCATGCAAAAAAAAAAAAGTTGTAGTTTATATACGTCCACCCAGAGTTTCTACTTTGCAGAGAACTGCAAATTGTTGCAAATTGCAAATTGTTGCCACTTCTTTCTTAGAGTTTTTTTTATATTATTTATTTCCTTTTAACTCTTCTTCCAGGTTCTTTTTAAAGTCTGTTTGGCTGTGAACACAACAGTTTGACCTCAGTCACATGAAATAAGTCTAGATTTTGCTATGATTTTTATTTTTATTTTCTTGGGATTATTTTCTTGGGATTTGGGTTTTTTTGAGATTTGGGACTGTTTTTTGTAGTTTTTTTTTATAAACTACAAAAAAAAGTTGTAGTTTATATACGTCCACCCAGAGTTTCTACTTTGCAGAGAACTGGTCAAAGACCCCTCTGTAATGTTCCAGCTTTGAGAAAAGAGGTGGAGTTTTCCTATAAGCAGAATGAGGTTGACAGCACTGATCCAAATACTAAGTGCTCTGCTGTTTCTTTTTGTTGAAAAAAAAAAAAGGATTTTGTTCACCACAAATAAATATGCTCAAATTATAGTCTGGTTGTTTGTTCCTCATATTACATATTTTCTGTATGAAATATATATATATGATGTCAGACAAACGGGTAGAAGATTAAAAAGATTCATAAACCAATTTTGACATAAATCTTTATAAACATTTTCGGTTAGTCTAAAATACATGCATAAAATCTGCCTCCACAAATTATTCCTGTCTGGGACAGATTTCTGTCTGACCTAACCCCCCCTGGATCAAAGCAGCATATTCATCCATGCATGTCAGTTAGCTTACACAGAAACTGCTGCTGTAAAAAAAAACTCTGTTTTCATTTTTTTTTTCTTGCTGATTAACTTAATATTGATGCCTTAAATAGAGAACATTTCCATAATCTAATGCAGGTTCCATTCCTTATCGCTACAGGCCTTGTGTCCCCAAAGAGGGAGTATATATTTTGTCAGTTGTTTTGCACATCCTAACCATGAACTCTTTGTATACCTCTGCATTATCAGTTGCCTTCTGCTAAAAACCCCAGTCGAAGTGAGGAACAGTGCAATTACCTGGTGACAAAAGGGCCACGTAAAGATGGACATAGGCCTGGAAGATTACTGGAGGAAACCTCATTACTGAAACAGGCCTCAACAATAGGAATGGGCAATGCTCTTTCTACATCTATCTGTCAGGTGTGCTATTAGCCTGTCAAACAGGTACAGTCAGCACCATTAGGCCACCTTTATAGTCAGACCTATTTACCCCCTCATTTTTCCCACTTTCTGCTGTCATGGTCCATGTTTCTGGTAGAAAAAATAAAAAATAAAAAAAAATCAACCAGTTTTCTGTTCTCATTTATCTCTCCTCTCATTCCTCTCCGAAGTCCCCATCAGAAAAAGACAAGTGCAGTTGGTCATTATGTTCCTCTGAGAGTCGACATAATCAAATGTGGTGTGCCGTTCTTCAGCCAAGCCAAATTTAATTCCAAAATATGCTCCGATCCAAAAAAGAAATCGGGATAACCCAATTATAATTTCCTTGGCCTCAAAGATAAATGTACAGTAAGCTGATTCAAGAATTAAAGCTAAAAAGGGACTAAAATAGAATTCATTGGACATGTGGTATTCCATCACTGGATGGGGCAATATATTCACTCTCCTATGTACAGGAGATGGGAAAGTAGAGTTGAAACCAGATATTTACATATGCTACATAAAAAAAAGAAAAAAAAAAGAAGAAGAAAAAAAGCATTTCCCTTTTTTCCTGACATTTAGTCAGATTTCAGAGGCCTGGACTCTGTACCAAAAGCCTAATGTAGGTCCTACAATTACTTTTTAAGGTTTTGGAGACAGATTTTGGCTTTGAGCAGTCAGCTTTCAGGGTGAACTTGCTGGCACACCCAGACCTGGGCACAATGTCTGTTGTTTTGAATGTCCTTTGCTTGCAGACCTTTACCCTCAAGTTGAATGACTGATTACAAATTCTTCAGCGAAATCTTCATATCCGACATAGATGTAGTGAGGGCTATGGTATTCTTTTTGAAGTCCTCCTTTTATCTAATCATGTTGTTCACCTTCGTTTCGATAGTCAGGAGCAAAGCAAAGAAAATGTTTCAATTTAAACAGAGCAAAAATCTATCAAAAGGGTAAGCACAATTTATTCCTCACTAGAAATTACATTTTCTTATTATGCAGCAGATTTTTTTTCCCCTTTTCTTTCTGTTTCCTACTTTGAATTTTTCAGCAGTGGTAGAAATGATATTAAATATCTACCGTAAGTCCAAGCATAAGAAAAACCCACTGCAGCTGTAAGGTGTCTTATATTTTTAACTTGACACATGATGATGGATGGATGAATGGATGGATGGACGAATGGATAGACAGACTGATGTTTTAAAATTATGACAAAGGTAAACAGCACAAGGCCTTTATGGCAAATTACTTACAAAATACTTAAATACCATGTAAAGCCCACCAATATCTAACTACGTTGACTAATGTCAAGCATATTTTACTTGAGGCTTATTTCATGTTTACTAGAAGTGTATAGCTAGATAGCTAGATAGATAGCTAGATAGATAGATAGATAGATAGATAGATAGATAGATAGATAGATAGATAGATAGATAGACTAAATACTTCTTGACAAGAGTTTTTTTTATTTTATTTAAACAGACTTTGCACTAAATGTTAATTGGGAGATAAAGTAAGACCCTCAATATTACTGAATGTAATCACTATTTTAGAGCTAAACATGTTAACATGTTAAATTAGGACTGTACACTAGGCTTGTTTCTGCCACAAGATTTGGTGAGCAAAAAGGCCACAAAGGAAAGAACAAAGTAGCAGCGAGCCAATTTTGTCCAGACTAAAATTATAAAAGAGCTACACATTTGGTCCAAGCATAAATTTCACAGCTGTGATGTCAAAGAGGAAAGCAATTACTTTAATCCAGAGAAGGTGGTCTTAGAAAGACTGCAAATATGTACACATCTCCTAACAGTCTCCCCTCGCGCTTCACAGCTCTCATCATTTGCTGTGAAGTAGGCATGAAGGCTGCTAAGCCATGAAATGTAACTCTGCAATGCACATAGTACCAGATTATGCCTTTTGCAGGCAAAATGATTCACAGTAGGACATGTTGCCATAATAGAAAATTTGCAGTTTCACAAATGCAGAATGAAATATAGCCAGTACAGTCATACTGATCTACTGACACATGGAAAAAAAAAAAAATATATAGATCAAATAAGTCATTTAACTGTGTCTAGTGTAGAAGCAAATGATGTAGATTCTGTTATTTTCAAAGCTGCAAAAATGATCATGACCTGGAAACACAGGGGACTCACCAGCCTGGTTGGTGGTGATGTCTATGGTGACATGTTGTGCTGGGTACGGGCTCTTGTTGCTGACACCGTTGACGGCTTGTATCTCAAAGCTGTAGAGGGTGTGAGCCAACAGGTTACTGATGAAGACCCTGGTCTCTGTCAGACCCAGCTGTCGAGTCACAAAGTCCACGTTGTCATCGCAGTGTGAACAGGAGCGTCGGTCCGCTCTGCACTTCTTGCACACGATGTTGTAGACGACATCGTCCCGGCCGCCTGTCTCCCTGGGAGAATGCCACTCCAGGATCACCGAGGTCTCGTTCACTATGGAGATCACATTCCTGGGACTGGATGGAACGCCTGAAAAGACAACATGTTTACTTTTTAATTCTTTTTCTTTCAGTTTCTTTTTCTTTCCACCCCCAGATGTTTACTCATTGATCTAAAAATAGATATACACTGCCATAAATGGAAGATATTCTGTCATCTCTGTATGCACTTCCTGAACTATAAATATGTTTTTTACATATTTAAAAAAACTATCACTATGCCGTGACAGTATATTATTATTATTATTATTATTATTATTATTATTATTATTATTATTATTATTATTATTATTATTGATTTTTTTTTATTGCTTATAACACTTTAAGACTTTTTTGAGTTAACCTATGTATTTGTTGCTGCTCTTACACCCGAATTTCCCCTTTGCGGGGCAATAAAAGCTGTTTCTATTATATTCTATTCTACAGTATGTATCTAAATAGCAATGCAATGTATACCCAGTAATGTAGATCACCAAGTATATCATCAACTCATTATCTCTGCTTTACTGTAGATGGGAGATTTTTCATCTAGTACTTTGGTTTTGGGCAGCCACTGTTTTATGCATTGATTTCTGGTGTTAAATAAATAACATCCTCATTGTTTGGAAATCTTAGCCTGTGTTTCCAACTGTCTAGTCCTTGCTTTTCTTCACATTGTTTAGCTTTTTTTCTTTTTGTTTGTTCTTTCTGACAAAGAAACAAATGTAAGTATTGTAAACTACAGGCTATAAACAATGTGCAATGCTGTAGACCATTTGTTTTTTTCTCAGTTCAGTGCCTCTGAACCCTAGTCTTCTCCATTACTGTTTTTCTTGTTGTGCTTGGGTCAATTGTTTTACTGTTTCATATTCCCTCTGATTGTGTATAAATAACCAATAAATGACTGGTTACTTGATAGAATGATGTAAATCCTATTTTAAATTTGTCAATACCTCTCACTTTTAGGTCTCAAAACATTGTATTTTAAGCAAAGCTGTCATTATGCATAAAAGGAAAGATATACCTCATATGTGAAGGAGCGAGAAAAAAAAAATCCAATCTGTTAAATTACTAATTTACAACACTTTAATAAATACAAGTGCTAATATCAAACCCTCTTGTGTGATTTCTCTCAATCTGAACCACAATTGAAATGATAATTTATTCTATTCACATGCGGAGATTCTACAGTGAATGTTCATGTCTATCAAATATTGGTTATTTACAAAAATGCAGTGTTGCATGAAGTATTCTTATCCAAGTGGCTCTGCAAATTCAGGGTTTCGTTCATTCTCTGATGGCCCACAGCTGGAGCAGAAACTCAAAAACTATATTCAGGGAGAAATCAAGAAATAATACAACTATTGTTTGGGTTGAGTGGTGGCTTAATATCAGGGTGGATAAAAGAGGTCTTATTCAGCCTCCTGCAATTGCAGTGTGATTCAAAACGAGGTGAAATCTGCTGAAAAGGCAGTGAAGAAATTTGCTTAGCTGAGATTCATGGTCGCTCAGGCCGCAACAGCAGTAGCTCTTTACTCTCAAATACCACACAAAACACAAACTTAACAACGTGCCTGTTCGGTACTGCTCAGGACATGAATGGAAAACACACCTGAGTTTTTCATTCACTAGTTTATCTGGGATAATTCAAGCTTTTCCAACAGAAAAAGACTAACCTGACATTAGTGTAATTTAAAATTCTGTCAATTCTAATGTCTCATCTTTCAAACAAAGCATAATTTATTCATCTGTAACTTTATGTACATTTAAGTGTAAAACAAATCATGATTCTAATCAGACTTAGAGAACAGAGTCTTTGCATGTTTGCTTACATTTAAGACATCTGTGTGGTGGATGGCATAAAGAAGAAACGTGGCACAGACATTGCATGTAAACAGCTTTCCTTTTCAAAGATATTGTTACATTTTGGGTAATAAAACATCCATACTCAGGTGTGATCTGCCAACTGGGACATTCACCTGCACTGAGGGATAATTTCATTATAAAATAAGATACAAAAAATACTACATAGAAATAAGATGTACAATATTGTTTTTATTATTTTTTATAATAAGATATATAAAAAAAATACTATAAGATGTAAAAGAAAAAAAAAATCAAATCTTAACCTTCCCGCAGACTTAAGAGAAGAGGTCATTTAGATTCCACAAGTTTTTACGCTGTGAGCGGTCCGACAAGGTAGCACTGACAGGAAGTACGCTTTTATGACGGCTTTTTGTGTGGTTTTGGAGACTGACGGTTTGACAGGTTAATCTCCCGGCATTCTTCCTGAACGTTGCGCTAAGACCAAAAAAATTGTGATATCATTTTTAGTGAACCGCTTTAGAGTGACTTTTCAGTGGAGTTGACTATCAACTTAATTTCACCGGTGTAGTTCACTGTAAATAAATAGGTGATTTAACATAGATATAATAAGTAATTGCCGCACAGTCAAATGTTGTAGACACAAAGCTTGGGCAAAGAAAGAAAAAAATAATGGTGAGAAAAACTGTTAAGGTACGGCTGCAAATTCAGCAAAATAAGGGGCATGACCTACATAGTGTGATTATTATGGTCTGGCTGAGAGGGACAGATAGTGCTCAAGCCGCAGGTCAAATGGAACATAATCAGGCACTTGGATGCTACAAGATGCATTGTTTGTGGAGTGAAAAAATGGCACAATGGGGTGTTGGAGTGACAGGAAGTACTTTACCAACTCCCCTGGGAGCTGTTCAGTCTATGTGCAGAGTGTCCTTTGTATCATCCATCACACACTTTAGAAACCCCAAAACTTGCAGTGTCAGTGAAAAAATATTTCCCCTAATGTCCAAACTATATCCCTCAACTACTTCCATGTTCTGTTGTCAGGACTTTCTGTTTCAGTATCTATCAAATATTACAGACCACTAAATATTTCATATTTACTGTCTAAAGTGGGTCAAGATACCCTATATCTTTATTTATAAGCACACAGATGCAGCAATACATTTCTGATACTCCTTGTGATTGACTTTTTTTTTGTTTTGTTCCGTAAGTCTTTCTTAGATGTTGTCACAAGATTTATTGGCGATCACTTTGATCACAGATTTATTACATGTCCTTCACAAACTGGTTTCAAATATGTAAACACACTAGAATCTATTTATCTTTCACTGGGACTTTTTATGATGAATTTTGCACATGAAAAAAAAAAAACCTGGTCGCTTTTTTTTTTTTCTTTTTTTTCAAAATGTCTATGCATTCAATGCTACTTGATAACAGGTGGCTCGTTTATACACATTGAACATTGAAGGAATATTTTCCTTTTCTTCCCACATTTTGGTCACTTTCTCTTTTCCAGTACTGCTCACATCGTGATTCTCCTGCACAGCTATCTGCTATGGACCAATGAGCAGAGGTTTAACAGCATGAGTCCCCTCAGTTACTACCGAGCCTATCAATCGACTCTCCTGACTCACATATTGAGAGAATCCCCATTGCTCAGCATGCTAGAACTGGCTGACCTTTCCTCACTGCGCTCATATGAACAAAACAATTCTTTCCTCTCACCGAGACTCATAAGAAACCAGAAGCAGTGTCGGTCACCTGGGGGCTTAAAATTCAGAGAAGCGACCAGGAAGACGCAAAGAAGAATGCAAAGTTCTGTCCCAAAAGTACTTACTTTGCTAGGTAGCCTGACTAAGAATGTTTGGCTCCCTGCTGTGAGACGGAACACTTGTGGTGTGCCTACCCTAAGGCAAAGATTGAAAACAGTGCAAGACAGAGAAAAGGCAGAAAGGAGGGGTAGGGGATGCATTGGGGAGTTTGAAATGGAGCCCAGATCTGGTATATTCAGAATCCTGAAGGAAGAAGCTGGTGTAGGTGGGAGGATACACCATGAGGCCCCCTGCTGCGAGAGCCAGGGATTGGGCAATCTATCAGCAAGCTAATCAAGCTGATTTGGAGCATACAGGGACCCGGGCTTCAGATGCTGGTGAGAAGCACTTAAGCTACAGCTTCTGCTCCTATATACTGGTCTGATTTAAGCTACTCTGGCAGCGCTCTTATCAGGACCCACAGTATTAAAGAGATTCTTACTAGGATGATCTCACTGGCCCCCCTGCTGTGCTGCAAGGCACCCACAGCAAATCAGGCTCAGCTGTTATAGTAAGCTGAACCCTTCAAAGGAAGCTGTGATTTCGCTGGGAACTTCAGGGTTTTTTGCTACACCTGTATATTTTTAAAATCAAGAAATTAGAAGAAAAAAAAAAAAAAACATCCTGAAACGGTATTGAAATGACTATTTAATTTATTAAGGGGGGAAATCTATCCTAACCAGCATGCCATTATATAAAAAAAATATATAAAATCAATAAATAAAACAATAAATAAACGTATTTCAATGTCAGTAGTCACACAAAGGTTTACCACCAGACCTAGAATTACGTAAATGGAAAAACTGTCTGACAACATAAAGTAAAAACATCTCTAAAAGTAGAACACTATGCCACCAACTAAAACACAGATGATAAACATAATCTTTGGCATGTATCACTCTGGCAATGGTTACAAAATCCCTTGTAACTCTTTGCAGTGAGCCCTTTTCCATAAATGGAGAAAACATAAAAAAAAGTATTCGTGAGGACCTGTTCCTACCATCATCATTACAAGAACGCTTCGACAGGTCATCCAGGAGTTCACAAAAGACAACATTTAAAAGTCAGCAGGTCTCACTTTCCTCAGCTAGGGTCAAAGGTCATAATTAACAGCAAGAGTCCACATCAATGAGAGTTTCAAGCAAAAAAAAAAAATGCTGTTGATCTAAAATAACAGAAATGAATGTCCCATATCTGCAAAAAAAAAAAAAAAAAAAAGTAAAACAACAGAAATTAAACATAAGACAAGACCTGCTCAGTCTTGAAGAACCATAACAACAGATCAAATGATATCTAGTATGTGGAATACTTAAATATGCAGATTGTTTCCCTGTTGAGTGAGGAATGAGGGGAAAGAATACAGTTAAAGAGAGAAGAATAAAACCAAGGGAGGGGATAACGTCTGAATGATTGAAATCAGAAAAAAAAAAAAAAAAAAGAAACAGGCTGCTTAGGCCATGGGGATTTGTTCCAGATAGACTGTGGGGAGCCCTTGTGGAAATTGCTTAGGGAAAAATGCAAGGCCTCGAGGTAGAGGCAGATGCTATAGATGATAGAAAATTTGCAAATTTGCCACAAAAGCGTGCAGTCTGTTGGAGAGCACAGAAAACACAAGATGAAAGATAAATATCTTCCCGCTGCAACATCCAAAACCAAAAGGTGTTGATGGCAACAGATCCCGTCATGCTGCACTGTGATATCTCTGCAGCTTTAAGACAATTGGTGAATTTATGGACACATACAAAGCAAAACTGTAACTACAAAATATGCTTAGTAGCTGTAAAGACTATGTATCTGCCCAACCCTTTGGAAAAAATAATATGACCCTGAGCCCATTCTTGAAGCCAATTAGCCAAATCTTTGTTAATAAATCAGGAATTAATTAACAGATAACCAGCCAGCTAATGCCACAAGGTCTGCTCTACAAATGAGAAAAAAAACAATTTATATATACTCCCCAGTGTCAGTAAATGAAAAAAGGAAAGTAAGCAAACTTTTTGGAGGTCTTCTCCTGTGTAACTCTGTGTCAACAGGGACAGCAGGAAAGCTTAGCATATTGCTTTTACATCATATTAAGATAAGCACAATGCTGTGTAAGGCCTTATTGGATCTCCAGCGGATAACGGCAGGACAGTGTTGAAGCTTCACAGCATCTGCCTGAGTAATTAGGACTTCAGGGGATGATAACAGACAAACAATAAAGAACAACAGAAAAAAAAAATGGGAGAGGAAGAAAAAAAAGACAACTGCAGGGAAACAGAAAAAGCTCATTGGCACAGTGATGGAGATGTCAGCAATGCAAACCTCCCCTTATGTGATTATTACAGCCATACTGGAAAGCCGGTCTGGGACTTAGATACAAACTAATTTAAATGCAGGAGCATGTGCAGGCTTGACGATAGTAAGATTGTAGCTCGCCAGCTTTTTTTTTATTTTTTTTTTTTTATATATCATTGTCAAACCTAACCTTTCAAAACAGAAGCATATCAAGTTATTATCCTTGTGTCAAAGTGAACGAGCAAAACATGCAACATCCTGTATGCCATACTCACTGGTGCAGGGTTCATCCGGTTGATCACCGTCGCCACGGTAGTAGCCATTGCGGCAAACACAGATAGTGGCAGCCTCAGCTGTGGATCGGCTGTTGGGAGGGCACTGCAGACAAAGGCTTGGACCCTGGGTTGATTTGAAAGTACCCGGTGGGCATGCTGTGACAAGAAAAAAAACAACAAAACAAAAATGTAATGTCAGAAAACAAACGAAGGGGAAAAATGAATCACCCAAACACTAACAGAATGGGGCAAACAAAGAAGACAGTGTGAAATTAATAACAATCCAAGCTGAAATGTACTCCTGCTGGATCTATTTAGTTTCTCAATAATAAACGCCGTGATGTAAGGAATTATGCGGTAGAGATTTGACAGGTAGGGGGTTTTATGTTGAACATTAGATTTACAATTATTAGGTATTTTGTGTTGGACATTGTTATATTTTTTTTACTGTAAATGTCAGGTTTGTACATTGTCATTTTTTTTTTTTTTAATGTTATGCTGAGAAACTGAAATCAGAACATTTACCCCAATTTTACACTGCTTGTGTCTCCACTCTGCTCCACCATGGAATGAACTCCACTATAAATATGCAGCCATTATAGTCAATGAGGGCATTTAGACTGTTGAGTGACAACTTTGTGCACATCACCTTTGCACTGCCATCCATTAGAACTGAACGTATTTTTACTGGACACCGGAGCAATTGTGGATTCGAACTTCAAAGATCAAACAGGAAATTCATGAGCAACCTATTCACCAAGACAGACTACATGTGCTCAAGATACTAGCTATATCCGTACACATATGTTGTCAACATTTATTGTTTATGGCTTTGCATATAAACAAAACGTGTACTTAATTCTGAAACCACTTAAGTCAAGTTCTTTGGCTCAAGTTGCAGTTTGAACGTAAGTCAAGACAGACAAAGGGAGAAAACAACGGATGGAAAATGATTCATTTTGAAAGTTGAGAACTACAGTGACCAAAATCCATCATTTTTATCACTGGCTTGATCAAGCAGTCTCATATCCCACACATATTTATCTGTGCATTTCTGGGATTCACAATGTGGGGGGAGTCACATAACATTTTGATCAGGAGAATCAGGAATATCTCTATTTTGCTGCCAAAGTGCACAGCAGAGAGGAGACTCAGTTGTAAATCCGGATAAGGCTTAACAAGTAAGGAAAACAAAAAATCAAATCTTTCAAAATGTTAGTAAATGCACTAACCACAAATCTTACTGAACCACGCTGACCACAACACTCTTTGCTATGGAGGCTGTTGCTGTGAGACAAATAATCAGTGCATTTTGTTTTCAGAAATATTGAAAGAGGATCCACAAAATCTGTAAGTAGCTATTTAAAATCAAAATATATTAAATGAACATCTGACAATAAGATTAGCAACCGTAACTACGCAGATGATACACAGCTCTGTCATGATCCGTGTTTCTGTGTATTTATTTTAAAGTTTTTCTGTGTTCAGTTTCTGTCCTGAGTCTCTGTCTTCCCCGTTGATTGCTTCCCAGGTGTGTCTAGTTACCTGTGTGCATTTAAGTCCACCTGTTGTCTCTGTCTCTTGTCGAGTCCTCGTCTACTGTCGTCTTTGTCAGCGTCAGTCTGTCCGTCGTCACAGTAGAACTGGTTAACCATCAGCTCATGTTTTCAGTCTCCTGTGTATCAGTGCTACCGGTAATTAGCTGTGTGCTATTCTCTCTGCCGTGCCGCCTGTATTGGACTGTTTGAGCTTCATCATTAAATTCATCATCATCATCTGGGTCTCAGCGTTCATCCTCACCACCACAACCATACAAATCATGACAAGCTCTACATTGTAATGTCCCAGGTGACTACAAACCCTTCCAAGCACTAAAACCGATGCTTAGAACAAATCAGCATGTGGATGTGCCACAACGCTCTCCAGCTGATCAGAAAAAAAAACTCCCCCAAAAACTGACGTGATCTTTAGACCAAAAGAGTAATCATCAGGAGTCGGCTTCAGTTATTACAGCTGGAAGCTACTGGTGAGGCCCAAAATCTGGGTCTAGTGATGGACTCAGGCCTAAACCTTAAAACAAATATAGAGACAATTACAAAGTTGGCCTTTAATCACCAAATGAACATTTCTAGGATTAAAGGTCTATGTCCCAGTAAGAGTTGGAGAAACTCACCCATGTGTTCCTCTTTAGTTGCATTAATTACTGCAACACTGTCTTTATAAGTCAGCCTAACATGTCAATCGGTCAACCACAGCTGGTTGAGAACACTGCTGCTCGCGTTCTCATCAAAACTAGGAAATCAGAGCACAATGCTCCAGTTCGAAAGTCCTTACTACAGGAATTGTATATAAATGACTGAATGGCTTAGCACCAAAATACATTGTCGACTTGTTGTCCTTGTATCAAGCTTCCAGATCACCCAGGTTTATGATTCAAGACTTCTGATCATAGTTCTCAAAGGAATATGAGAATCAACAAAATTTGGTCAAAGATTTGTAGAAGTTGGCTACAAAACATCGATCAGTGCATCTCTACTCTAAGCTATGCAAGAACTTATTTCACAAAATACTTAACTTACATGAGTAATCACTTTAAAAGCCCTCGCTTGCTACATTTAAGAACTCCAGATCACAACTGATTTGATTCGCCATGCAAGAATTCAAAGGGTATATGTCAAATAGTGTTTGACATATACTCTATTTGTTTAGCCCTAACCCAAATGTGTTATGTTAAAAAACTGAAATCCCCCATACACACAAGCATTTTTCATTCTGAATATATTAAGAAACATTTTTTAAAAACTGATGCATGGAGGGAAACCGTGTTTTTTTTTTTTTTTAATCACCTTGTCCAGTGGCACTCCCACACAGGAACATACATGGCCAAGCAGCAGTCAAATTTTGGATACAGTTCATACATTCTTGGCGACAGCTGTGCGAAAATTCACTCTGCGGTTTAACCAAGACTTCAAACATTCAGTTAGAGTGATAGCATTACCTTTAATACCACAAAGAGTGAGAATACTTCAGCAGTCTCAGTGGCACCAATTTGTCAGAGTTGCAGCGAGGTGTCGGAGTCCTACATTTTAAAGGCTGTGGTGGAGGACAAAGATTATTGTGGCTGATATCGGTGCCCCTAAGTGAAGGCAATAACCTAATCCATTTACTCTTGCGCCTCAAAAGGATACAAAGCTGAGGAGATTCTGTGCAGTGTGGAAGGGTTTAATGACTATAATAACTATGATAAATGTCTGGTATTTTAGCAAGCTTACTGCTGGGGGTGGAAGCTGTGGTGTAGCTGCACTCTTAAGGGGGGAAGGGTTATAAATTTAATGGGACAAGGCTGATTGATTGCAACAGCTTGACTGTAGATGTAGGGTATGCTCATACTGCGTAAAAACATTTTTTATTCCTTTTTATAGCACTTAGGCAGTAAAAGGGAGAATTAGTCAGAGAAATATGAACGCACCCGCGATAAGAAAACAAGAGAAAAAAGTTTTGAGATTTACCGACAAGGACAGAGTAAGGTACTACCCCGCGGTAAGTGTTTCAGGCACTAAAAGCTAAGACTTAATAAATAAGTACTGAATTTGCTTGCAACAAAATGATTACATTGTCTATGAGTAAGAGCCTTTTAGCTTGATATGAAGAGCTTTTAATGGTCACAATGAAAAGGAGCTGGTCCATTTCCTCTACACTGACTGGTCAAATAGAGGGAAACAGCATTTAATGTGAGGGAATCTTTTTAATTCATTATCCAGTTCTTTTGCGTGTTGTAATTAAAATCTGTTCTGCTTAATTTAAATGTTATAATGGGCTGTTTAAGCTTAAAGGTTCTGGTCTACCTCATATAAAGGCTGATACCTGGTCTTATGAATCCCTTTCTCAAACGATTGAAAAACCCTCCCTGGCTTTTACTGATAGAGATACAGAAAGAAATCCTGCTGAAACAGAGAAAAGGCATGCAAACATAGAATAGCATGCAAACATAACTGAAAAGGCTATCTCTCTAGAGGACACTTTTCAATCTGCTTTGCTGTGCCCGACGGGCACACCAGAGGCTAACTGACTGACTTACTGTCTAGTTACACAACACTGTTAAAAAAAAAAAAAAGTTACACAACTACATTTATTAGCGTTATTTAAACAGATAGAGTTCATTGACACCTGGGAACTTGATTTCCATACAATATAGTATTGTGAGAGCCAACATAAAATCACTGAAAGATCAAATAAAAACAGAAAACTCTAACAAAAAAAGTATGGAAAATCAGGTAATGTGAGGCTTACTCTGTTGTCATCCTTTGGTAGTTTGTTCCAATTTGATGGAACATTGTAATTTTTTCCCCCAAAACTATACAAACTGAAGAAACACTAAATGTAATCAACTCTGAGAAAAATTTTATTTAAAAAAAAAAGAAATTGTTTAAGAAACAAATAGAAATGTACTTAAAGATATGACTTTTATTAAACAATAAATATAATTTTAGAAATTTGTTAAAACTGTCACTATGGTGTAACAGCATGGTATGAGACAGATACAAAATTCGCAAGTAAAAAGCAGAGATTTTGCAATAGCAACAGAGCAAACTCCAGAAATGCATCACTCTTGGTCAAAGAGCCACAAGGAACACTGTCAATCATGCCTGTGTATGCACTGCTAAAGGCAAACCTTTTTTATCCACTGTCTTCATTGGGCAAGCAAATTAGCTTGGGCATTCGTGGGAGAAGCTGTAGCATAGCATAGAGCAAGGGAACGGGTGTGAGCAGCACATACACAAGCATGATTGACAGTGCTAAGAGGTCGACATTTTCACAGATTATCTGTCTCATACTATACTTTCATGACATAGTGACAGTATTAGTGATAAAGTTGGAAAAAAAAATATGAAAGCTACATAAGTCAGTCAGTTAGTGATTTCCAAAGGAAAACATACCAATGCAACAACACACCTGTGGACGGTAAAAAGCTGTAACCTAAAAGGTTTAAAATTCAATGGCATGTCTGACTTATTTACTGCCTGGTTACACAACACTGTTAGTAGGCAGTAGGCTCATTGTGCAACAAGATACCTTTTTCCCACTAAGTGAAAAACATGATTTACTGCCATAAAAAAAATCTCAGTTTTTAGAGTTGTTCAATGTGGAACTTAAAAGGAAAGTTGTGATTAACTAAAATACCAAAAGATCTATTGCAAGATAAAGCAGCTGGGGCATCCTGTGTGGACAAAACAGGAGCAAGAAGTGCGGACATTTTTTTTTTTTTTTTTGTATAACAATAACTCGACCTTATTTATTTATTTATTTTTGAGTCTCTACTACCAATTTCAGTTGGAACAAGTGTAACTGATTAGTGTTAAATCCAGCTAGCAGACAATCAAACACCAGGGAGACTGTGCAATAATCACTGAGATAGAGAAACAAATCTTTATCATTCTGACCCACATTAGCAATAGCAAAAAAATAAATAATAAAAAAATAGCAATAGCAAAACAACTGGCCCTAGTACTTTACTTTGAAGGACAACTTTTATCACATTTAGATGCTAGGAAGAATACTACTCAGTATGCACAATGCTTATGATCAAAAAGATTTAAATCTGGGCTCAGAGGTCTGTATCTGAAAGCTTCTGGCATAAGACGTCTTATTGTTAAATACAATGTATACATTTGACACGCGATTCCTCCAGAGATTTTTTCAAACATATAGCTTGAAGAAATAAAAATTGATTTTTAAACAGTTTCTGGTTTGTCTGACACTAAGATAGAAGGGGCGAATATCTCAAGATCAAAAAGTACATGAAAGAGATACAAACCGAATTGCATGACCTGACTACAATGGTCATAAAAACCAGATCAGGGAACAGACCCCCTTATGGAGAGAAATGTTATGTCTAGATAGGGCTTGTAAGTGCAACGTAAAAGCAAAACTGTGTCTGTAAGTGTGAGCGGGGCTCCCGTTTCATGTGGGAGAGGAGGTTCGCAAACTCTGTTGACTTTTACCGGATTTTACATGTGATAAGATAAGGCTCCTCGTACTACAAGCATACTGGGACTCTGTAAAAGTGCTCCCTTCCCATATGTGGAAGCGCAACCCAGCTGCAGGGACATTTTATAAGGCAATAAGTTCTGACACTATCCAACGTTACAAGACAATAAAAGCACAGATCAAAAATTACTTTCCAGCACAGGCAGTGGAGGAAACTTATGTGTTATCATTTCTGATCCACTACCATATGCAGATGGTCATCTCACAGAATGCACCAAGAAACATTCACATGTGCTGAATTGGCTCTTGTGGTTAACAGATCCCTGTGAGTTGTTCACTGTGTGCTTAATGGAGTGTGAGCAGAATGTGTACATTAGGTTCTGCCCTCCGGTTGTGTGTTTACATTCAAACTGCAGCTTCCCTGGACACTCATAAATGGGTAAAAGTGAAGAGAAAGGCAGAAGAGCCTGTGCTGAATCAGCTCTCTGAGCTAGCAGTGCTGCAAATGAGCTTCAAAGCAAACTCCGTATAAGGAAAAAAGAATGTACACACTCTCCTGCTCATGTACACATACTCGACTAAACATACACATCCTAAAGTCCAGAGAAAACAACAGCAGTACTACAACGGCAGTGACGGCAAGGAATGGTGATTTACAGAGCAGCAAATTTTGTCACTGTTGACCCCCATTAAACGAGAGTGCATCACATTTTCCAGCATTTGATTACTTTGTGTTCAACAGAACCGGAGATAATTTAAGGCCTATCCTTCAGAAAGTAGGGACGCTGTGATCAGCATAACAGGAAGGGAGATGAGTGACAGCCAGGCAAAAGCAAACAGGCAGCACACACATATGTTTGTGCAAACATTTTAGAGACAGCAGAAGATTAATGTTTGGGTAGATTATAAATCCTACCTTGGAGCCGAAGCTTCTTCTCTAATTGAAACATAATATGCACATGGATCCAAACATTAAACTCATTAATTAACTGCTTACTGATCTGCCACTGCGTGGAAAAAAAAAAAAAAAGAAAGAAAGAAAGAAAGAAAGACAGGCATGGACAAGGAGAGAAAGGTAGACAGTGTTATTCATGTTTGCAAACCCCTAAAATAATCTTGTTTTAAAGGTTGGCAGAACCTATCATTACGCTATGCTTCACTGAATTGGGAACTAAGCCCAAATTCTTCTCCCTTGATTTGTGCACATTCAGATTAGAGGAGACCAGGAGTTTCTGTGCCAAAGCAAAAAGATCCATCAAACATCAAATGAGTTAGGTTTTATGGACAACAGGGGACTGAACATTTGCTCAGCAAGTAATTAGTCTCCCCAATGGGAGGATAACCTGCAACTGAACTGGATGCATGTAGGAGCAAAACTTTTACTCCTCTAAGGCAGCCCCAACAGGATTTTATTCTTCTTCTCTGCCTTGACATGTTTCAGAACTAATCCTTCCCCCACCTTTCCTCCGAGTCTCACTTTGATCCTGATTGACAGGTTTGAATCTGCTTCGTTTGGCTGTCTTTCTCTCTATCTATCCTTCTGTCTGGCACACTGTACAACTGACAGAGACACCGCATCAGTGAATCTCCACCGGTTCCCCAACAGTCGCACAATGATGTCAAAGCTAGTCTGACCAAAAGAAGACATGGCAGACAGCAGATCTTCATTGCACACCAGCATATAAAACATTAAAAGCTGTGCACTTATACATCTAATGAAAAGGTAAATGTTTATAAAGTAGAAGTATTTGTATAAACTGCTTGTAGTAAAGGTTTTAATCACTAATCCAAGTATTTGGAGTACAGCAGCAACTGTGACCACTATTAAACGGAAAGAGTATGGAACAACTGTAAACATTTTTGCTTTCTCCTCTTTTACAAATGTGGCGTAAAAATACAGCCAGTAAAACCAATATGGACATAACCTAGTTCTAGATTTGGAACTACAGAAATCAGAGGGCTGACGTCACATGCCTCATATCCACCGAGTGGCACGGAATGTATGAGTGGAGTTTGATACATCCACATTGCACCATTAAATATCAAATAATGATTTGAAAGTTCTGCTTTTACAAAGTAGTGCATCATTGCACTGACTCATCACTGCATTTAGCCTTTAAAATAAATGATCTGCAAGCTCTGGAGAGCAAATGATCAATATCTCCGCTGTGTTTATAATGCAATGCACACTGCAGGTAATGCATCAAGCACATGTAGGGACTCTGCCACTGTGTCATGTGTGTCATGTGAAGTGCACATGTTTTGAAGTCACAGTTTAAGATGTAGCATTAATTAAAATTGGTAGGTTAAGAATTTTATCAGAATGTCAAGCAAGCATCCCCTGCTGTGTGCAAGATAAAATTGAAAAGTGGAAGCAAGTCACTGCAGAAGGTCAGTCCAAATATGAGCTTAGAAACTAAACCTTTTAAGAGTTATAGCTTGCAAAGTCCTCTCCAGGCTTTTCTGTTGCCTCATGCTGTCGGTTATTTATGAGATTTCTAACAAATATAATTTTTTGGCAGCAAACAAAGAAATTCAATCAAAAAATTTGCAGCAAATGCTTTGGAGAGGTACTAAAGTATGTCCCATTATGTTGTAGCTTGGATATTTGTAAATGGTAAATGGTCTGTGCTTGTATAATGCTTTATCAAGTCCAGAGAGCCCATTCACCCATTCATGCACAAATTCACATGCTAATTTGTAACAACGGACAATTTTATTGCAATCAAATGTCGACTGCTACCACTAAAGTTAAACGCATCATTTAAGCTTTTCGTACTGTTTGACATATCACATATTTCTGCCAAATGTTTCATAGGGAAGGGGTATAGGTAGCTGATCGAGGGGCACAAAATTTGAGTTATTGCCAGTGGCAGTACAACTCTTGACCTCCCCAAGGACGCTCTTAACCTCAGTTGTCATGCACACAAGGCCTGGATCACAGTGCTTGAGAGACTTTAGAATCATGAATACATCCACTCGGTGACAAACACTCAAGCAGCCAACACTATGACTGAGTCGGGACCCCAGTTGACCCTTATTTCAGTTTTATTCATCAGTCAGTCAGAAAGACAACACACTTGCATCTGCGTCTGGTGGGACTGACCGCTAAAAATACATTCTGGTGATTTTTTTTTTTTTTTTTCAGGTAAATCTAAAAATATCAATGAAGAAAAGAACAAAAGGGGATAACCAGCATCTAAAAACAAAAGGACCTGCAGACCATTAGTATTCTGCCCAGCTTCTCATTGTTCATTTTCCTTGCTCAATCCACATAATGAGCTGCTTTTTTAAACGCATGTATTGTATTTCTCCACAAGGTCATTGAAATGAACAATACAATTATTTGAAACTGAGGCATATGTTGAAATAAAAACTTGTCAGAACCTTCAGAGAACGCCTGCAGGACCCTGAAGGTCGGGGTAAAATGCCTTTAAGGTTTATGATTTATTCATCTAGAGAAACTGAATTTAGAATGGTTTTGCATGTATCTCATACATTGCCATCTCAGGTCAATGAAGATCAAATATCGCAGTGAAAAGCATTGGGACTCCATTGCTTAATGGCTTACAAAAAAGGCAGATTTTTTATATATTTTTTTTGTATTAGAAGGAATTCAGAGTTTGTAGTGACATCACTCAGTAAAGCTGGTCATTGTCAGGTTCCGCTATGCCCTACTCGGCACATTCCAATCTCAACAGAGAAAATGTAAGGCATATACGACGACCAGAGTGATGTTCTGAAGAATAAAGGATTGGTCAAAACAGAGCAGGGTCTCTTGTGCTCTTGTGGTTTTGTTAAGAGTGGCAACACCATAGAAGTTCCACCCACCTTACACTCCCCCTGATCATTAATCATCCGTCCATTCTGACCCTGTCAAAGCTACTCTTTTAAGATAAGACACTCTCGCACGTACAATCACCCACCCACACGCACAGGCGCACACTCGTACACACATGTTTGGTACACCTTCTCCTTTCTCCTTCCTCGCATAGACGTTCTCTCCGAACCAGCTGATACAGCTGATAACTCTGATGCTGCAAAAAACGTCCAAGAACAATAGATGACCTCGCTTGGGAATATGGAAATGTTATCTAATTATACAATTTTCCACCAAAAAGATCCCAAGTTCTTAACCAGGGCTGGTGCTAGAAAGAGTTCTTGAAAAGTTCTGTAAAAGAGACGGTTTGCCTTTCTACCATCCGAGCCAAATTATTATTCATTTATTGTTCATTTATTATTCATTTAGTGCACGGAGACAATTTTGACATGGGAGAAAAAAAGAAAATACTTACCCCCTACTTATACCTGCGAATAGATGCCATAATACCCTCTCCTTCATTTTTAAACAACCAGTGGTCCCTGTAAATGCCACACAATACTGCTCAGCTAATCCTTCATCCACACCAGCAGCGCTGGAAATTGGAGATAAACACAATATTTAGAGCAAGATTTATATAAAAAAAAAAAAACACCTGTTGATAGAATGGGGTTGGAAATAATGCTTATGGATTAGGTGAAAAATAATCAGCTGTGAGTATATTTACATATGTACGCTCTGTGGTTGATTTAAAAATAAACTGTCCGACAATAAGAGACAGTCAACGGTTATTCTGACGCCGATCCAAAATGTCTTCTCATCGAAGACATTTTAAATGTTTTTATGCTGACCAGTAAAAACTGAGCTAAACTCTGGAGTTTTAAACATGGTGCTTACAACCTTTTTAGTGGTTGCTGTTCCACATGAGGCTGCGCTAAGCTTCTGATGAAAATGGTTCTTTGTTTTCACTTGATGTAAGCACATCAAATTGATGCTTAGTAAGCACTAGCACCAACTTAGAACTGGACTCAGTTTAGTGGAAAAAGGTCCTTAAGACTAGGAACTCAACATTTATAGGGTGTTGACTTCAGCCTTGACTTTTGTTTAGGACACTGAAGTCTTAAAAGTATTGGAAGACAATAGTTTATCTGTACAGTGCCATGTTATTATCAACATGTTTGGAAAAATACAACTATGTCTGACCGGTTTCAACAGAGGGCGGAGCAGCAGAAAAGAGCTGAAAACAAAAGGTAGAAATCCTCACTCCAACAACAACAAAAAAAAGGCCTCTGTTATTTCAAGTTGTAGTACATACTGAAATATGTACTACAACATAGTACATGCTGTAGTACATGTACTACAACATGTTGTAGTACATGTACTACATGTACTACATATATTATATATATTATATATATTAAATATATAAAGCTATTTAACTGCCAACAACAGAGCCTGTGACTGTTAAATAAGACACATTCTCTTCAAATTAGACTGTGTGAGCCTTAACAAACCAGCGAACAATTTAGTAGACAGCACACACCCCTGGGCAGTCTATTTCTATGGTTGCCCTCACACAAATTTTTTTTTTTTTTTTTGGCCCACACTTTTCCTCTGAACAGCCGGCCAATGACAGACCAGCCGGCTGGGAAAACGGGCTTATTGATAGCGCCTTTATGAGCTGTGTGTCTTCAAGTATATGTATGCAAGTGCATGTGTCTGCATAAATTGAGCGTAATACCGATCAAGAGAGCTATAGAATATTTTAGCTCCGCATTGACTCTTCACATCTAAGTATTTCATTGGCTGTTAGCTGATCTGCCTGGCACACTGGCTCAGGTGTGTTTATGAATTTATAAGCAAAAGCACCGAGTATATAATTCAGACAGAATAGAGGCCAGAGCAGGACAGGGGGAGACAGCGAAGATGAGGAGGTATTTGTATTCTAGGAGCTTCCACTGTGCCAATCTATCCCTGGCTGGCAAGGTAGTAGAGAAAACCACCCTTCAAAACATATCGGCTCTCAGCAGGCAGTAACATGTGCTTGCACTACAATCTACACTGTAATCAGAACCTAACAGGGGGCTGCCAGGCTCATTGCCCACCACCAACTAACAGAGCAAGAAGGGGCAAGGAAGGCTTGATGAATGGTGAAATCAGTCAGTGGGTATGGTCTTATCAAGACAGATTTTATTCTATTTATTCACACAACAATTGCTGTTTTGATTTAATCACTTCAACTTCACTAAAGTCAACTGAAGCTGAAGCAGAAAAAAGTACTTTTTATTTGTAAACAAGATATATATATGCAATTAATTGCTGGTGAGCAATAAATTTGTTTCTATGCCATGCCATTCTCTGTGGTTAATGTTTTTTTTCAAATGCAGCGAATAAAGCCTATGTTGCAAAAAGCAATAGCTTTTTCTTTACTATCATTTGAATTTGGGAAAGACCATTAGCTTTCTCTGTCTCAGCACTTGTCCCCCTTTTTAAATGGATCTAGCTCATTTACTTTATGGCTAGATCAATTAATCTATAGTAGTTAACTGAAGACGCTCACTCTCACTGTTTTGGTGCTTTGGCTATTGCTTTGCTCAACAACATTTTTAGTCTTCAGAGCCTGTGTTTCAACTGCTAAGTCTTCTGACCCAAGTAACAAACAAATAACTAGCTCTAAATAAATACAGTGCTATCCACATTTGTTGGCACTCCTGGTACAGAGAAAATAATCCTTGCATATTTCACTTTGGAAAAATGTTGTTAGATCAAGAAAAATGTTGAGTCCCCACTAATGCTCACAGTTAAATGGTGAGCAGCGGTGATCTATTTCACTTTTCTTATTGTAGTATGCAATATTACAATAAGAAAGGCTGCGTGAAGGAAAAATACATATGGGTCCTCATCAGCACCTCATAGACAATGGTTAAAATAAATGTCATCCTGTATCATACTGTCTTTTTAAATTTAACCAGCTTTTTAAATAACCATCAAAACATGTGTATTTATTTTTAAAGTGTTGCAACCAATACTGTCACCACCAGTAAGTGGGTAAAGACCATAAATGGATGGTGACCAAAATAACAGAATTGAAAACATGAACCTGTGTGATTCATAAATGTTGATGTCTTTTAGTGCAATAAACAGCATTATTTCATGAATAATGATTCAGAAACAAATTTTTAAAATTGTACAACAAACACAGTTGAAAAGTAAAACATGTGCACGGCAAAAACTTTGCATTAGGATAAAAAAAAAAAAGATAAAAACAAAATTTGGAAGAGAACTTAATTATTACAGTTCTACTGTAATATTTAGTTCTACTGAAATAAATATAATACTATAATATTACAATTTACTATTTTAATGATACCGTCATATTAGTGTAGATTTAATTTTGATTTTGTTTTTGCAATTAAATGCTAAGGCTCAGATTTTCAACAAAGTCACCTGTTTTATAATGTTAATCTGACCAGTTTTGTGTGTTCTTTTGGATAAACAGAAATCTGTTATGAACCAACAAGGCTGGCCCACTGGGTTGATACTGATCCCAGAGAGCTAATTAAGAAAATAAAAAAAAAAGATATTTGTCCAACATGTCTGTTAGACTCAAATTTGTCCTTTTTTGCAATTCAAAACCAGGCTCTCAAGTGATTGCTGCACAGCTGGTATCTGCTGGTATACTCAGAACAAATGAAAATTAATTTGTTACTGTTCTGTTCCTTTATGTATGCCATTTTAACATTTAACATAATAACAATTATGGCTTGAAGCACTTTTGAAACTATTTAAATAATGGAATAAAGTAAAGAATACAGTATTTAAATGTTAACTCCCCCCCCCCCGACATGTGGAGTTTGCTAATAAATGCCAGAATGTGGTAAGATAAAGGTAAAATCAGTAAAATGTATCCACTTTGTTGTTTGCTATTTTCATGTAACCAAACTCAATTATGCTATCGCGTATTTAATCTGAATACGCATCTTATGTATATTGCTAGATCTCCCTATGGAGAAAAAACTAATTTAGGCTGGTTGTAGCCGTGACCTCATTCTTTTGGTCACGACCCAAAGCTCGTGACCAAAAGATGATGAGAGTAGGAATGTAGATTGACCAGTAAATTGAGAGCTTTGCTTTTTGACTCAGCTGTCTCCTCACCATGACAAACCGGGACAGCGCCCTCTTCACTGCAGACGCTGCGCCGATCCGCCTGTTGATCCTCTGCTCCATTTTTCCGTCATTTCTGAACAAGATCCCAAGAAACTTAAACTCCTCCACTTTGACCTTCACCACATGAACGACTTGGTGATGCTCTGTCAGATTAAATCCCAACACAATACATTCAAGTTTGTGGTTGTTATGCTGTGTTTGTGAAAATACGTTGGACAGTTGAACTTACTTCAGCAACATATTTTAATATTGCGTGATGAAAAACATGAAACTGTTGGACATGTTGACCGACTTTCTTCTTTTTTAATTTTGCCAATATATTGAAATAAAACAAATAAATGAATCTTGAAAAGCCCATGGGTGTACAGTTTGACAATTATGTCCAACGTGTTTCAAAATGTCCTGTCTGAGACATACCCATAATTGCCAGTTTGGCAGATGTAGCTCAAAAAGATTTTGTGAAGACCGGGTAATGCGACAATAATGGAAATGTCAAAGAGAAAGAAATATTGTTGCAGTATACTATAGATTTCTGAGAATTCTGATTGCGGACTTTAATTATCATAAAAAAACACAAATATATCACGACCATTAAAAACAAACAAAAAAAGGGCATATTCTTCTACCTGCACTGGTTGTTGCTTTTATACCTAATGGTGAGTGATGATGAAATATTCTCCATCAAAAGAAAAAAAAAAAAGCGCAAATTATATGGGAAGTGTGGGTGTTTAAAGTAACTTAACTGAGGGCAATATAGAGAAAGGCAAACACAGAGAGATGGAAAGCAGGAGCAAAACAAAGTGAGAATGCATTCGAAAGTACATCTTGTCACTCAAATTGTTGGTGTCAGATTCCCACAATATGTGTGCTGTCTGTGATTCAGCCATTTCTCATTCCATACTTTGTGAGGGCTGTCATGTCAAGCCTAGCAAGAGGCAACTGAGAATGGGAAAAAAAAATAGGCTGGTTAATGAACTGTATTTAAAGCAACTTTTCTATCTGTATTAGCCAATGTGGGCCAATCCATCCATGATCCTGAGTGGGAGTTCTTTCATGCATACTAAAACAACACTTTTGTAGACATAACCAGGCAAGACCATGTCTTCATCTTAATGGATGAATGACATGAATAGAGATGTCATTCCTACACTGCAAAAACAGATGGATGTCTTAAACAAATATTTCCGAGGATTGCGTGAATGAGTAGAGGCCGACTCCATTTCCTGGCACGCAACGCTCCTGCATCTGTGAGATTCTCTTACGGTGACCAGACCCACCACACATCTATGCCCGTGTCGTATTTACATCTGACTGACCTCTTCAAAACCTTATCAGTGAGCTGTATCTCCCTCCAGACAAACACATGCAGACAAACACACGGTAATGGTGTGGGTGATAACGGACTGCGGCCCCATCCCACCTGTCCAAATCTGGACAGAGCTGACCTTTATCACATAGTCAATATGCCAAAGGTACGAAACAGGCACACACATGTTGCGTACAGAATGCATGTTTGTGTGTGCTATTGGGACCTCTGTGCCCTTATGCATTCCTGGATTGATGGAGATAGAAAGCCATTCAATAGGATGAGAGTGGATGACAGACAGCCATGGGGAGCAGCTGATGAAAGACCAGAACTAGACTTTAAAAAGAAGCAGGTGTATAGATTTATGAAAGATATGACATGAATACCAATATAAGTCTGATCTGCTAACTCCAGTGCCTGATGATCATTTTTATCCCAGACTATGAAAGACTTTTTGTTATGTAGTTGCAGAGAATTAAACTCTTAATAAAAGAGTAACCCTCCAAAACTGAAAAAAAAGGTTACATAATAGATCCCCGCCCTGGCGCAAACAAATACCCAAACAAACTGCTTTGGATTATGGGACATTGTTTCCTTCAATAAATGTAATTTAAAAAAAAAAAATACAGTTTAAATAAACTATTTGGTCCTTCTGAATGAGATTATGATTCTGAATGAGCCGTAAGACGTGTAAGCCAACTAATTTGTCCAATTCACACTGTATCTTAATAGACTTGTATTATAAAAGTACTGTTGCACCTTACAATTGTTGCTCAATTGTGAATGTGAATATTTTGTATTTTAAAATATTAACAAGTTAAGTGCTATGCATTAGTTATAAATATTTCATGTCTCAACAAAACTTAATCAGAAATTCCAGTTTCATCATACTGGGTGGAAAACAAGTGTGGGTTTCTAACATGTTTTACCATCACAACGTTTAACATATAAAAGCTTGTGGAGTTTGACCATAAACTGTCCTGGTAAACAATCACAGATATCTGAAAATGACAGTAATTATACTGCAGTTATTTCAGCAGTTTCAGAAGCGTGCAATTTGCTGATGCTGTCAGCAAATTAACCAAGCACAGCATGGTTTTATCCTATGCTGCGCTGGGATAAAACAAAATTAAAGAAAAGGTCTGGATTGTTCATATTTGACATAAAGATCAATAATAAACTATTAAACACACTGGTGCAAAAATATATTTATTTAAATGTGTGAATGTTTGTAGACAGCTAAAAGTGACACAAAAGGGTAGTGAACTGGCGTCTTATGTGCATACGCACATACAAAAACTACATGCAAGATTATGAGCCATTGTCCATGCACACACCTGTCTATTCACTTTAGATTTTTTTTTAATAAGTGTAGTTTCACGAAAGACCTCTCCACAAGTATCCACCAATTTGTTTAGTAAAATGAATGTGCATGACACGTACAAAAAAAAAAAAAAACAGGAAAGGTTTGAGGACAAATGAATGCACTGTTCATCATAACACACACACACACACACCTTTAAAACAGCTTCCATGGGCAGGACATATTGGATTAGGAGTGATTTTTTTTTGGCTCCTTCTCAGAGGTGCTAGATTAAATGCCATTCCCACTTTACTACAGATGGCTTGAAAATAAATCATACTATCCATACACACCCGTAAGAAAATACACACCCTTGCGTACATACTGTGTAGTCTCAAGCAGACATGCAAGCAAACAGACATAAATACACAGAAGTTTCACAATGGGAGATATATAACATGTTGGTGTACCCGAACACTAAAGCACCTATACGGTTCAGTGCGTCTGCTCTTTGTATTTCAATCACTGAATCGATGGTTCTAAATTGATTGTAGCTGAGCAGGGGCCAGAGATGTTCCCCCTGGCTCGGTGCCCTAGCCCTCTATTGATTAGATCTGAGAGAGCCAATTGCTTTCACACTGGATTAAGGTGTTCTGGGGCAGCGAGCACATAAAAAAAAAGAATAAATAAATAAATAAATAAATAAATAAATAAATAAATAAACACATAAAGAGAAACATATACTAAGTAAGGAAGAAAAAAAAGAACGGGCCTGAGAGATACATGTCTAAACCACTAACACCAAGCAGACAATATTATTTTCTCAACATCCAGTCTCAAAATGGGTCTCATATTTGATAACGATGTAAATGTATTCGCCTACACAGACCAGCTGTAACTATCATTTCCACATGCATTAGTAGGATGCTTACATGAGTTCTTCAAAAATTCACATAGAAATACTTTTGTGTTGCAGTCTTTTGTACGAGGGGGAATAACACTGATCAAATAGGTGTAGTTTACTTGACAAAGACGTTAAGAAAAAGTATTATTTTCATACCATCACCATCAAAAGTATTGCAATGTAAACCATCGTTATAACCTGACTTACAAACTGGAATAAATTAAAGTTGAAGTATGAAAGATGGATCAGTGTTTCTTTGTCTCAAGGCAACTTCTTTCCTATTTTTTTAAAAACTATTATTATTATTTTCAGTCAGATTTAAATTCCTCCACGTCTGCCACATTTGTATTCCTCTGGGAGCGGTGTTATGCAGGGCATCTTTTCAACATCCCAACAGTCTTCTTTTTCATTCAGCAATAATCTGATTCTAATGGGGATTATGTATGCAAGAAAGTAAAGGAAGAGACTGGAGTTTAGAAGAGTCTGCACCTTCTGCCTCAAGACAGGGCCTTTTGACTGGCCAAGTTTCATGCTCTTAAACAATTTCCAAAATGAAGGGGCGTCCAATTCAGATTAAGCGCTTATGAAAATGTAGTGCGCATAATGACAGCCGATGAGGATCCAGGTCACAAGAGTCAGGGAGAACACCCCTCAGTCTGAGAGCTTCTTAAGGAATTTCTTGGGGAGCAGCAGTCCTATTTACAGGGCATTAGGGAGCGTTAGGGCCTCACAGTGACTTTGCCACACAGGCAAGCTTAGTATGCAGTTGGTTAATACCTCTATTGTCACACTCCCTCTGTGACTGCTCTCCTAGCACAACACTGGAGAATAGAACAGTGGAAAATAGGAAATTGAAGAGGCAAAAAAAGATTAGATAGAACTCGAAACAAAGGCAAAAAGAAATAGGATTTACTGGCCCATTCATGAAGGAAAGCTTGTGAATCTTACACACAAAGGTAAAAGTGTAAGTGCACCTGCACTGGTGTTAATTGTGTGAGTTCTGTTTATGGGAGTCTCAAGAGTATTTGTAAATGCAATCAACTTTGTGTCAGTGAAAATGTTCAATGGACCTAAAGGTCAAACAACCAAATGATGGGTCAACCATTTTAAGTAGTAAAAAAAAAAAAAAAGTTAAAGAAGTCAGTGAGAAAGATGGGTAAATAGAGAGGAAAAGAAGGAAATTGAGTATCTTATGTATTGTACAAGAATGTGTTTTTTTTTTTTTGTCCCTATCTCTCTTTGCGTTCATTCCCCAAAGGGTCTTATTATGCTTCGTACTGGCTCCAACACAAAGCAGTGTCTTTCTATCTCAGCCCTTTCAGCTCCCCAGGAGAACATTCCAGACACAGCAAATCCATTTGTTTGTCAGCTATAGCCAGACTAATCAGATATCATTCTCTCTCAAAAGAGTAACACAGTGTAAAGTGGGCTAGTGCTCTACTTATGTTTGACCAGAGCCAAGATAAATCACATTTTTCCCCCAGACACTTTGTATGTGTAAGCACTATGCACAGACTTCTGAAAAATCATTTAAGAGGTCAAAAATATTAAGAGATTTATCTTTAAAAAATGTGTAGGTAATGTTTTTGTCTAGGGCACTATACTGTTTTTACATCGCTGAAATGGTTAAGAAAAAATGGCCATATACATTTTTTTACTACATCAGAAATTGGCCAGAAAAGATGGTTCAGTCTCAGCATTTATAAGTCTTGAACATATGAATGACTGAAACAGACATGAATGGGCTCAGTACTTCCTCTACTAATAACACACTGAGACTTTTTTTTAAAAATAAAAACAATAGCAGTTGATTTCATACCTAGAGTTTAGAGAAACAGTGAAAGCCCAATGAGTGAGGAATCTCTGTAGCCAAAAAAAGAGCCTGTGAAATAGAAAAAAAAAACAAACAAAATCCATAATTCTTATTTGACAGATTCCATTTGTTATTGTATAGAACCAGATAACCATAAACCGTAAAGAAAAGAATGTATCTGTATTTATTCACATTTAAATAAATGTGAGTGGGTTTCACAATCATCTAACTACTGCCACAATGTCCTAAGAATACCTGTTGAGAGCCAAAACGGTCTGTAAGAAAGAATGATTTCAGCAGGCAGTGGTTAACTAATGACATTTTACTTAATTTCTGGGAGCCATTGAGCCAAATCAGTGTGAACAATTGAGTTCTGTATGCATGTACAAGACTGTTCTTAGTTATCTAATTCTTCAACACTGGCATGCCACATGAAAGCCACCATCACTATACTATTGCGCTGCCTTTGTAGCCACCACGCAAGGTGAGCAACAGTGGTATAATGATGGTGACTATTTTGTAGCATTATAGCAGAAGCTCTGTGTGAAAATGACAGTGGTAAGGTTTCTCTCAGGCAGTACATGGTGATCGATAACCTTTCCCTTAGACTTCAGAGAGTCTTTGTCTTAAACAAGACTTTTCTTCTGGTTTCTGCAAAACCACATGACTCAGTGCTGAAAAATATAGACTGAGTTAACCATCAATGAAAACATGTAATTACACACAGACGATGACACAGTGAAATGCAGATTATGGGAGGTGTCTAATTGCTGGATAATTGCATATTGTGGAGGCTGTGGGGACGTGTTTGATATGACCTTCCAGTTATAGGGAGCTGAGATGGTTTAGGATGATGCCTGGTGTCATAACATAAATTACACAGACTTCATTTTTCACATAAGTTTAATCAGGGACACTTAGGGAGCATTTACTGAGGAACTCTAATGTGGTTTGCTTCAAGTGTGCAAGGATTATAGCAAACATGATTAGGTTATGAAATTGGACATGCAAAGTTTAGCCAGAGGTGATGGGAACTGTGTGTGGGTGCAGATACACATGCACATGGCAACAGCAGGCTTGCCACAGAAGAAAATTAAAATATTTAGAGAGCTTAGATGCTGCTTTGATTTCAAACAATGATACACACTACACAAAACTGCAAGACTGAACATTTGAGTTAAAAGCTGGCTTAAGAAAGAAAAAAAAAAAGCATGCCAGAAAGAAAAGAACAATCTCATTAAAACATCTAAAACAAATAGATGTTTGGAAAAGAGGAGCAATGCTACCTTTTGGAAAATCCCTGATATTCTAAAAGAAGTCAAAAGTGCAGCAGGTTTTCCTATTGTTTCTTTTTTCTTGGACCAAAACCATATCCAGATTTCAGTATTATGTTTTTTTAATAGAGTAATGGGTCTTGCTATTACCAACTATAACACACAATGTTCACAGTTTATTTGCTTTTTATGCATTCCCATTACTTACTTCACACACTCAATACTTCAACATTATTATACAGTACAACTAAGGTAATTTGTGGACTAATTATTCTTGATTTCTTTGTATATGTACATTACTTGTATCAGCTTGTAGCAGCCAGAATACATTTAAAGCACATAGAAATATCAAACTGGAATAAACATTGACATGTTTAACACCTATTTTAGACCCAGGTTGATCTTTGTTTAGTCAGATTCCTTGCATGTTGCTTTCAACTGTATGTTGTCTAGCTGCCTCTGTAGGTGTCAGAGGCACCTACAGAGGCCTCTGACACCTCAATTGCGTAATTACAATTGCTAAATTGTAATTACGCAATTGTAATTGCGTAATTACAATTTCATTCCCATTATCTCACTATCCACATGTACCACAGGATAACCTTGACTGACTTATATCTATTATTGCAAACCCTCCATGAAGGGATAGGCGCTTTCTCTAGAATTGAAATGTGTCCTTCTAGACATGGCTGTTTTATTAGCAGGACATTGATGAGAAAATGACTCAACAAAAAGGAGCAAAAGAAAAAAAAAAGACTATGTTTGTACTTCCTACATGAAGATAGAAACCCGTGAAGAGGTTTACCATCTCTTCTGATTACAACCTGCTTATTCCAAAGAATCTACCCGATCTGAAATTTCACTTTACAAGTAACTTCTGTGAAATTTCTACAATTTTTAAAATAATTTTAGTTGTAATGCGTTTTAAATATGTGCAATCTTAATTCAAAAGCATCAAGTGAGCAATGCGCTAAATGGGAGTCAATGCCAGTGGAATGGAGTGAAAGGGAACCCCTCGCATTGAAAGGCTTTTGTTTTGTTCTAGCAAAGGTTCACGTAGGCAATTTATGCAGGGCTCCAGCCATCTGGTGAATGTTTGGGGTCCATTGTCTCGCTGTGCACTGTCCTGTTTCTGGCCGACCTTAAAACCCCAGAGCCCACCCCACAGTGGGAACGAGAGAGAAGAGTCTAAAATTGTACCACGAGGAATAAGTCTTAAGCAAGTAAAGAGAAAAGACAGGGGTTTGGCTAAATAGACTGGAGGAGATGTCAGGTCAAAGTGGCATCTCTTAGAAAAAAGGAAAAAAAAAGTGCTGTGACTGAAGAGAAGGCAAAGTGAGAGATGACAAGAGGAGGCTTGGAAAAAATACACAGCCTGAAAGCGGCTAAAGGTCTGTGAACAAGACATAAATTGAAAAGAAATACTAGGAGAGGAAAGAACATTAGGAGTAGGACTATGTGCCCCTCCTCGGCAGATAAGAACAATCCTGCTTGTGGTAGGTATGTCTTTTATGTGTGAACAAAATCTCTTGATTCCCTTTGCATCATTAGAGACTGTCAGTGCAGTGAGAGCAGTGCATCTATGTTTGGGGTCATTATAAACACTCTCTAGGCCTTGAATTCAAAGAGTTTTTGTTTGGGTCATGCTCTTTCACCACCGCTCTCCACCCCCCACACCTCCCAATTCATCCTATTGAGAACCATGGAAACAAGAAGTCTTTCACCCTCTTCTTTCCGTCTAGCCTTTCCCTGTCTCTTGCTTTTTACTGCTCCATTTTGTCCTCATCACGCTGGTCCTGACTGCCGTAAGACTAATAGGAACAGGAAGAGTCAGATGCTTACTTAATTGGGCTTCAAGGTGACTTAGTGGATGATAGTGTGTGTGTTTTCTTGTGTAATGCAGACTACACATGGATGCCTCCCTGCAAATGAAGCAAACTCAGTGAAACAGAAGTAGACAAGGCTAAATGGGCTGGAATTAGCTCTAATAGGTTGTGGGCTCTTTGAGGGTCCTACCCTGTCAGATCCTTTGCACTCTGATGAGATGTACAAAGAAGTAATAAAAACCTAATTGAAGGAGAAATTGCAAAAGAAAAAAAAAATTGTAGACAAACTTTAAAGCAAAAATAAATGAAAGTGTGCTGTGGGGATTTAATGTTTGCTTGTGTTTTTTTGGATTTAAAAGCATTATCTTTTTCTGTGGGATTCGTTTTAAGTGGAGAAGAAAAAAAAAAAAAACAACAGCTGATAGATGTTCATGAGCATGAACCAAATAGGAGTGTATTTAAAGATTTATATGGTTTTATGCTAGGGTTAAAAATGTTTTAAAAATGCAGACACAGAGAAAGTAATATTTTTGTGTGTGTGTGTGTGTGGGTGTATGGGTGTGTGTGTGTGCAACATGATTGCAGTCATTAGACAGGAGTAAGGCATTCATGATGAATTGGCACTTAGTCCAGGGATGCGCACTTGTTCAATGGGCTGTGAATCTCCTACTGCCACTGTCGCCCTGCAGAATGTTAAATAAAGTTATTTGAATATTTGTAATATTAATGCACCCACACGTCAAAAACCCACTGGAGTCTAACAGTGAGGAAAAAAAAAAAATACACAAGAGAGGATTCATATTGCTTTGTGGGTCTATAGTACGGCTCGGATGAGGGATTATGTAAATACCTAACTATATAAACCCATAATCATGGATATAGCATTGAATGGATGGACTATCAAAGAATACAGTGGTGGGCTGACGGAAAATTTAATGGAAAAACTGTGAGGTTAGATAGTACACAGTATACATTTTTTAACATATAAATAGCTCACATTTATTTTAAGAAATCAGTGGCAGTAAGAATCGTCTGTCTTTTTTTTGAAGGTCTAAAAGGTGATGGGAGTGAAACGCTGGCTTTCATTCCATCCTAATCAATTGCAGACCTTTATCCAATTCAATTTTCTTATCTAAAATTATTGAGAGAAGTTACTAATCAATTGCCTGAGCGTTTAGACTTCAATATCTTGTCTGAAGACTTTCAGTGAACTTTTTGAACTCATCACTTCAAAGAGACAGAACTTCTTAATGGTGCCGATTGTGCTCTCGTGGACCCAAACAGGCACTTCTGTCCATACTTGTATTGTTAGGTCTCAGTGCACCATTTAATCCAGTTGATCACAGTATTATTTTAAAGAGGTTTAATTATAATGTAAGGATCAAGGGAGCAGCACCATATTTGCCCGTCAGCTTTCAGTTTGTGCAGTAGAGTTATTTATGGAGTACTACCAGTTCTCTTTGCTTTGTAAATATGCTTGTATCTTCTTTGTTCATCCAAAACATATGAGCATAAAATTTAAATTTAAGTGTAAGATGATTTTATTTTCCCTCTCAGACATTGAGCTGCATTTATTTAAAACACTGCTCTAACAATTAAAAAAATATTGGTTTCTTGTTAGGTTCTGCTCCTCCTAAAAACATCTTTCTGTTTAGATTAATACCCCTATCAAAACTATCTTGTTGCTTTGATTTCTTCTGCCTCAACTTTTTTTTCAGAGGAGATGAAACTTACACTCTCATGTATGTTTTTTTTTTTTTTTTCTCTGCCTGGTAACAGTTTTAAAATGAAAGCCTGTGATCTTGACATGCCTGGCCCCTTTCGGGTGTGGCTGCTGCATTCGAAGAGTACAAGGCTCATCTCCACGGAGATGAGGCTTGACCAGGAGTAAGAGGATTCAAATAGACTGAACTGAATTTAATTCACTTCCAAACTGCCATGACATGCCAAAAAAAATATTCTTCTTAGGTGAACACAGGAACCAAAAACAAGTTTTAAGAATGAGAAACAATTAAAAAAAAAAAAAAAAAAAAAAAAAAAAAAAAAAATTTTTTTGGGGGGGCCCCTGACT